>NC_041403.2:98001671-98301671 GCF_900747795.2 Erpetoichthys calabaricus | reverse complement strand
AAAGAAGCATTTCTAGCTTGGGTTTGAAACTAAAACTTAAATCAACTTAATGCACAATTACAGAAAAAGTAAAAATAAAAATCAGTAAACAAGGAACCATCATGTAAGAACATAAATGTTTCTACTGAGTACAGCGTTCAAATTCATCCTTTGAGAAAGAAGCACATGTTAAGTGAAAACCTCAATCATCAAAGATTCAGTTTGGGAAATGAAACACCAAAGAGGCACCAAGAACATATCAAATGTCCTTCAATTGTATAATACCTATTGGCTGTCGACTCTGGATGTTTTTTGATGCTGTTTTGATTTTGCGACCTAAGTGCAGCCTCTGCTACCATTGATCACACAATCCTCTTGGAGTTTTTTTAGCTCCTACCTATGAGATAGGTCTTTTTCAGAGAAGACTGGTGACTTCTCTTGTTTTTCTTTTTATATGCATCCTTTAGGTTCAGTTTTTCAAAAATGTAACATTTCTTACCACGGTTATTGTGATCACACCCAACTAAAATCTGATGAAGCATTAAACAACCTGTTCACTTGTTATGAGGACATTAAGGATTGGATGTTGAAAATTTTTCTTCAGCTAACTGAAAATGAAACTGAAGTTATTATATTTGGTTCCTCTGACTCAGTAGTATAACTTACAATTCAGGACCTCTGTCAGCAAATGTGCGGAACCCATGTCAGAAACCTAGAGGTCATTTTCAATCTAGTTCTTAAATATGACAAACATATTAAGAGAGTGGCAAAGAGCAGTTTCTTTCAGCATAGGAAAACTGCCAAACTGAAATCTGTGCTTTCCCTTAAAGACCTAGAGATAAGTGTTCATGCATGTATTTCTGCTTGTCTTGACTACTGTAATTCTCTCATTATGGCTGGTACTTAATCTTCCCTACCCCTTTTTGCAGCTGGTGAAAAAATGCAGACACTTGGCTCCTGAAGAATACATTTTGTCCACTTGTTACTGACTGGCAGTAAAAAACAAAATACACTTTAAAGCTTTATTATTTGTTGTTGAAGCACTCAATGGTTTGACACCACATTACATCTTAGAACACCTTCACATGTACTCCTCCTGTACACCTTTTAGATCATCTGATCAAAACCTCCTTCTGTCCTGTGGCCTTGGTTGAAACTTAAGGGTTATCCTGCTTTCAATGTGGCTGCCCCTGTTCTATGGAGTACTTTACTCTTTAAGATTAGGTCTTCCAACTCTATTGATATTTTTAAATCTCAATTCAAATATTTTCTTTTCTCATCATCATACGGAGAAGCTTAAACGCAGTAGTATCTATTGGTCTATTTTTATTTTTATTGTGTTCTTTTTAATGGGTTTGGTATGATTTATGTGTTGTATTATATTTTTTCTTCTTCAACCTATTTTAAATAAAATACTTTTTGTTATTTTACTCTGAAGATGTTTTATTCCAAATTTATGCACAGAATTTTGGTCAAGATTTGTTGTTGTTAAATGTGTTTTATAATAAAAAATATTGATTGATCTGATTTAATATTTCAAGTAATTTATTGTGATTTTACTGTACCTTATAAATAAACATATTTGCTTAAAAAAATATATATATCATTTTGCTCCTCCTTTAAATAGTTACTGAAAACCAGGCTTTGTATTCTCTGAGCTGCACAGCATAGCTAAATCCTTGTTTATTCATGTCTGTAATGTTAATGTCTGCATAATCTAACAATTATACAGTTTTTTCACATGCGATAGCCTAACTCATTATTTAAATTGCACCCCCACCTCAGAGATCACAATTTGAAACAAGCAATTAAAAACCGCACATTTCACCCCAAATAGCATCCCAAAAGGTTCTTGGAAATGTCTTTTCAGAAAACAAAACTGAGATGATTGTCTTCCGAGGCTGTAATCTACACACTTATTGATAGAGTGAAGCTTGCGAATGATTCTAGTCTGAAGCAAGAGGCTAATTGTAGCCCAGCCACATTATCTGCGCTTGTAATAATTGTAAATTGTTCAAAATAATTGACCGCATTTGTTGCTGATGGGCTGTATAGCTGATTGTAAAGTACAGCTGTGTTCAGAAGTGCTCTGTATTAAATGGACCACATGAGCAGCTACATACCCACGAGTGGCTATGATGGAAAGCTGGCTGTGGCCTAGGGGCTGGCATGTGTTGTGGGGGGAGGGTGGGAGGTGTGAGCCTTTTAAGGAAGTACTTTTGCCAGCAGTCATAGTTCACAGCGCGAATGACTACAAAGAAAAATATCCCACAGGCTCAAGCCTTGGCTTTCCACACCTTGTGTAAGCTGTCTTTTCTGTCCTATAGCTCAAAGTAGAAAGATTTTCACTTGTTGTGAGAGCATCAGAAAAGTTCCATGTCTTGCAGGGAATGCATACAAGAGGGGATGGGTGCTGTTCAGTAGAGCAGAGCACCTATTCTGGTAAGACAAATGGGACTCTTTTGTGCCCTAACCGAACAACTCATTTGCCAACCTAATCTTTATGCTGCCTCGCCATGGTCTTTTGTCCCAGAGTGCTGGCACCTCTCTTTTATCCTTCCTTTGTGTTTTTTTATTCATTTTTTCACTCGCTTCATGATTTCCATTGCTGCAATAACATTACTAATACAGAATCTTATTTGGGTTCAATAGTGCATATAACTATGCCCGAAAGGATGTGCCTACTTCCTGAACTACAACGCAAAATTGAATGCAGGGTTTTTAGCCTCGATACAGTTTTTGTGTCAAGGTGAGATTTCTCTGCAAACCCTGTTTTTTTTTTCTCCTACATGACTGACTACTCAGTATCATTCAGATGTGATGATTCCCTGGGATGGACAGGCATCTCATCAAAGGCAGGCTCCTGCCTTGTATCCAGTATACTCAAGTTGCTCCACAAGAACTTGTCTTTGTAGAGTTTTGCTTGTTATGAGAAAGGTGAGTTCAAAAATTTAATGACTAGATAGGTAATGTGGCCTTGCTATTAGGAATTATAATCCTGCATGCTGTTATTTTACATATTACCTCTTGACTGAATATTTCATGCAGTGTAATAGTGAAGAGGTTTACTATTAAATGCAGCTATCTGGTTAATTCAAGCACATCCATAGCAAGTATAATTTAATTTGGAGAAGGACAAGCTTTACTGAAAATGAAAATTTAGATAATCTGGTCCCTGCTGCTTCACACTGTATCTAGTAATGTTTTCATTTTCCTCCCCAATTTTCTCCTCCTCCTCAAGCTGGAATGCCTGGCAGATGTACTGCTGAAATGTGTTTCAACGATTGCTTTCCTCTCATTGTAGAGATGGTTCAGACACGTGGAGAACATACAAGCTCCACGCAGGGAACACCTAAGGCATGAAACCTTGTTCAGCACAGGGTCACCATGCTGTGCACTTTCTTATTTGTATTAAATTATTACAAATGCTGGGAATGATAGAACTGCACATTTAAAAACAGCAGATTAATTTATATAGCATGAGGAGTTTCAGAGGAATGAGAAGAAAGGTAAGGGAATTAAAGCTCTCAGCATTTACTTCAAAATGAGATTAGTCACTAGAAGGTGATAGACGCTTTTGATGTGACAAAAACTTTGGATGTGGGCTCATGTAACAAAACTTGGAGGTATAATGTTTGAACCAGACATATTGCATGTGGTCTTGCTTAACTGTGGACTCATGTATTTCCAACAAGCCTTAATATTCTCTGAGTTCACAGTTTGCAACATTTGCAACCATGTGCAGCTAAGCCTTGGTCATCCCTCAAGACTAAAGGCTTAACCAAGGGTGTGTGGAGGCTACCTTAGGAAGAATACATTGTAAATTGGGGTGAATCTGATTCTCTGGGTTGCTAGACTATTAGATTCAACAATTTGGGCCATCATTGACTAAATGGCCAATTAAAATTCAGATACACACTATACCAATATCCTCTCTATGTAATGAACATCTCAGTTTAAGTAATAATTTTCATAAAACTGTTCTGCATAGAAAATAAAAACAGTAGGACAACATCAAACCTGACTGAAGCAGTAAATGGACAGCCATATAATTTTAATTGAGGATCAGGGGTGCATAAGGGCTCAATGTTGTATCCTGTATGACCTGAACAGATGAACTCCATTGATGATAGACTCTACTGTGCACCTATAGACGATTAGGACTACAATGGAAAAATGTGACCTGCCTTTGGACACTGGTGAAAGTAACGGTTCTGCAGTGCCTTTAAGAAAGAGATGAAATCTGTTGTGCCCGCTTCAGTTTGTCAGTGAAAAAAATGTAATAAATTTTATTAAAATCAAATAACATTCCATACAACCAAGTCAAATTAGCAAAACTAGGTTCAAAATAAATCAACTCCCACCCACGAGAAAGTGAGCTCACTTTTTTAAAAGCATCCCCTCTGATGTAGATGACAGTGTGGTCTGCTTTCTGCTTTCTAAAGTCTATGAACAGCTGCCCTGACATTTAGGGTGAGATTATTGTCTTGACACCATTGAGTCAGCAGGTAAACCTCTTCTCTGTAAGCTGTCTCATCATTGTTTGTTATCAGGCTTATAATGGTGTCATAAGCAAATTTAAAGATTGAGCTAGAGCTGTGATTGCCCACACAGTCGGAGGTGAACAAGAAACACAGAAATTTGCACATGTTGAAGTATGTTGCTCAACAAGTCCAAAATCAAGTTGCAGAGGGTGATGCTCGTTATTAAATCGTGAAGTTTGACGGTTAGCTTTGATGGAACAATAGTATTAAATGCTGAGCTGTAATCTATACAGGACTCTGGCATAAATGTTTTTATTATCCAGATGTACCAGGATGGTATGAAGTATAAGCAATATGCATCATTTGTGGACCAGTTTCAGTGATATGCAAACTGGAGGTGATCATGACTATCTGGAATATCCTGTTTATAGTCTTCCAACACCAGCTCTTTGAGAGTGCTTTAATATGATTGGAGCGAGTGCCCTCTGTTATATAGTCACTCAGATAGTCCACTTTTGTTTTCTTATTCACATAAACTGTTGTCCTTTTGAAGTAGGAGGGAACCACAAATTGTCTCAGTGAAATATGACCGATGTCAAGATTTTTAGGAGCTCTTTTCTCATGCTTTTATTTTGGGTCTACAAGTAAGAACTCTAAAACTAAACTGTTTAAGTGATGCAATATTTTATGATCTTCATGTTTAGTTATGCACAGGAGGGTCCTGCATATTTGACTTGCAAACATGCAAATCACAGAAGACAGAATTAACAATACTGATCACAATATGACAATCAGTAAATATAAAAGCAAAGAAATGGCAGCTGTGATCTTTACATTATTTAATTAGGGAGTATTACTTTTAGGTCTGTTTCTACTGTGAAACTAAACATCATGAGTAGGTTTCTGATAGAATCAAAAAAAAATGAAATGTAGGAAGACAACAAATGGCCCTTAAAAAATTGCTCAGCAACTGGTTCTCTGAAAAGGCTGCACAGATGTATGCATTTAAGAGCACTTACATCTGTCAGAAGGAGTCACAAGATGTGTTGGGAGTCCTTGACAGCAGTGAACTGAGCTGAAAACACTGTCATTCACCAGGCTTGGGAAACTATTGATTCTGTTATCAATCTTCTGACTTGTAGAATCTATTCTTTACAAATTTCCACTTGTGTCCTTATATTCATCTTGAAAAGGCTATTTTGAAATAAGGACTGAGATCACCTTTCTTTATATTCCTGTCAATCTAAAAGTACACCATTGTCATGCAGTAGTTATCATCCACAGCCTATATTTTGAGGAAATCTACTTATGCTGTAATGATCAAGCCACCTTTCAATTTAAGAGAGACCAAGCATGTTATTTGTTGAATAAAAAATCTTTAAATATCTAAAAACTTTATGCATACACTCTGAAATTCTAATTGCATGCGCTCAGAGTAAAACGTGAAGGATTTTTCTTTTGAATGTGTCTTGTAAATAACTTTGAAGTTATCTAGAAAGAGCTAAAGACTTTTTGTCTCATAAATCAGTTGTTTATCTGATATTCAATTAATGAAATTGAGATGCCAGTTATAGGAGACATTGCCTCCTTGGCTAAGTATAATTGATAGAAATGTGTCTTCCACTGCCTGCATGTGCCTGATTGCACTGGGTAAAGCTGTCACTCCTGACCCAGCCTAGCGGATTGAATGTGGTCTCTGCACATAGTAGAGCACAGCACAAGTGGCACACTAGGCTTGGTTAAATGGCTCTCCAGTGAATTGTGATAGATTATGAGTAAAGGGCTGGTCAGGCATCACCGGTTCTCTGACAGGGCATGACAGATGTGTGGCGTGCACCTGCCTACATGATCTTCTGAACTCAGAATACAAAGTGTCACTGCATGTCAGCAGCAGTCTCAGGATCCATGGTACTTTTGGGAAATGTGGACTAATCGCTAACGTTTCAGTCATGCCCATTAATACTTAAAACATTATACTCAACAAAGGATGCCTCAGTTCAGTAAATTAAGGTAGTCAGCCATAGTGACAACTAGAGAGTGTACCTTTACTGCTGCACTGTTTTTTGCATTAATGTTTAAGATTGTATTCAATTTCATTTCTTCCAAAAAATAAAAAATTAAAAAAATAAAGCGGCAACATCTAGAATGTCAAATGTGAATAAATTACATCTAAAAATTGTTGTTATTTTGGCAAAAGGCATTACTGAGTGGTACAGTAGTATTTTAGTTAACACTGCCAAACAACTAAGACGTCTGGGATTAAATTTTGACCCATGTGTTGTCTGTACGTGTTCTCCAAGAGTCAGCATGAATTCCTCATTTTCTGGTTTTGTCCCAAACTCCAGTTTCTCACTCAGACCCCTTTTATCCCCAGTGAGGACAGGTGCACCAAACGATCCATGGAGCCTCAATGAAGAAATTGCCTCTACCAATCATGCATTCACGTGCATGTGTGATCAACCAATTTCCTCACTAACCTCTCCAGGGCCACACAATTGCAACCACAGAACACTGCACTGCTACGGACTCCTTACACACGTCACCCTACCATGTAGAGTAAGAAAAAATTAAAACAGACCTATTGCACTCTGGGGCAGAGTTTGGGGTGTTGGGGTTGATGAGATTTGGACATTATGATGATAATTTTCAGTGTACAACATTATGTGGTTATGGTAACACGTATCAGAAGTGTATTGTGAATACGGTCAGCCAGAACCTAACCCCATTTTTCTCACAGCATCAATGCTTCAGTGTCTGCAGTTTCCATTTCCCACATGTAATGATATTTGACTCTATGCATAATTACTGATAGCAAGAGGGTGTAAGCCACAAGAAATGACAAAAACCTTCCTAATATTTTTTCTGCTGTCAGGTATTTACTTGGATACTTCTCTACTTGGGTGGGCAATTTGTCTACATACTCCTCCATGGAAAAATGGCCTTTCATACTTTGTCCCCAATTTTACTTCCAGCTCTGTGGAAAAGAATATACAGCTTGGTGGCACCAGTTTAAACAACACTTCTAAATCCTTACTCCTTTAAAAACTGAACAGGACAACATTCAGTCTACTTTGATATCTCTAAAAACCTCATGATAGAAATAATTAATAGAAACGTGTACAGACACTCAGTCACCGAGGTGGTCAAAAAACTCCTTGGTGGCAGGGCCCAGGGGGTGGATGAGATACGCCCGGAGTTCCTCAAGGCTCTGGATGTTGTAGGACTGTCTTGGCTGACACGTCTCTGCAACATCGCATGGACATCAGGGACAGTGCCTCTGGATTGGCAGACCGGGGTGGTGGTCCCCCTCTTTAAGAAGGGGGATCGGAGGGTGTGTTCCAATTACAGAGGGATCACACTCCTCAGCCTCCCTGGAAAAGTCTATTCGGGGGTTCTGGAGAGGAGGGTCCGTCGGATAGTTGAGCCTCGGATTCAGGAGGAACAGTGTGGTTTTCGTCCTGGTCGCGGAACAGTGGACCAGCTCTATACCCTTAGCAGGGTCCTGGAGGGTGCATGGGAGTTTGCCCAACCAGTCTACATGTGTTTTGTGGACTTGGAAAAGGCATTCGACCATGTCCCTCGGGGAATCCTGTGGGGGGTGCTTCGGGAGTATGGGGTACCGGACCCCCTGATAAGGGCTGTTCGGTCCCTGTACGATCGTTGCCAGAGCCTGGTCCGCATTGCCGGCAGTAAGTCGAACCCGTTTCCAGTGAGAGTTGGACTCCACCAGGGCTGCCCTTTGTCACCGATTCTGTTCATAACTTTTATGGACAGAATTTCTAGGCGCAGCCAGGGTGTTGAGGGGGTCCGGTTTGGTGGGCTCAGGATTGGGTCACTGCTTTTTGCAGATGATGTTGTCCTGTTTGCTTCATCAGGCCGTGATCTTCAGCTCTCTCTGGATCGGTTCGCAGCCGAGTGTGAAGCGGCTGGGATGAGAATCAGCACCTCCAAATCCGAGACCATGGTCCTCAGCCGGAAAAGGGTGGAGTGCCCTCTCAGGGTTGGTAGCGAGGTCCTGCCCCAAGTGGAGGAGTTCAAGTATCTCGGGGTCTTGTTCACGAGTGAGGGAAGAATGGAGCGCGAGATCGACAGGCGGATCGGTGCGGCATCCGCAGTAATGCGGGCTCTGCATCGGTCTGTCGTGGTGAAAAAGGAGCTGAGCCGCAAGGCAAAGCTCTCAATTTACCAGTCGATCTATGTTCCTGCCCTCACCTATGGTCATGAGCTATGGGTAGTGACCGAAAGAACGAGATCGCGAATACAAGCAGCTGAAATGAGTTTCCTCCGCAGGGTGTCTGGGCTTTCCCTTAAAGACAGGGTGAGAAGCTCAGTCATCCGGGAGGGGCTCAGAGTAGAGCCGCTGCTCCTCCGCATCGAGACGAGTCAGATGAGGTGGCTTGGGCATCTGATCAGGATGCCTCCTGGACGCCTCCCTGGTGAGGTGTTCCGGGCACGTCCAACCGGGAGGAGGCCCCGGGGAAGACCCAGGACACGCTGGAGGGACTACAGTGGTGTGAAAAACTATTTGCCCCCTTCCTGATTTCTTATTCTTTTGCATGTTTGTCACACAAAATGTTTCTGATCATCAAACACATTTAACCATTAGTCAAATATAACACAAGTAAACACAAAATGCAGTTTTTAAATGATGGTGTTTATTATTTAGGGAGAAAAAAAATCCAAACCTACATGGCCCTGTGTGAAAAAGCAATTGCCCCCTTGTTAAAAAATAACCTAACTGTGGTGTATCACACCTGAGTTCAATTTCCGTAGCCACCCCCAGGCCCGATTACTGCCACACCTGTTTCAATCAAGAAATCACTTAAATAGGAGCTGCCTGACACAAAGAAGTAGACCAAAAGCACCTCAAAAGCTAGACATCATGCCAAGATCCAAAGAAATTCAGGAACAAATGAGAACAGAAGTAATTGAGATCTATCAGTCTGGTAAAGGTTATAAAGCCATTTCTAAAGCTTTGGGACTCCAGCGAACCACAGTGAGAGCCATTATCCACAAATGGCAAAAACATGGAACAGTGGTGAACCTTCCCAGGAGTGGCCGGCCGACCATAATTACCCCAAGAGCGCAGAGACGACTCATCCGAGAGGTCACAAAAGACCCCAGGACAACGTCTAAAGAACTGCAGGCCTCACTTGCCTCAATTAAGGTCAGTGTTCACGACTCCACCATAAGAAAGAGACTGGGCAAAAATGGCCTGCATGGCAGATTTCCAAGACGCAAACCACTGTTAAGCAAAAAGAACATTAGGGCTCGTCTCAATTTTGCTAAGAAACATCTCAATGATTGCCAAGACTTTTGGGAAAATACCTTGTGGACTGATGAGTCAAAAGTTGAACTTTTTGGAAGGCAAATGTCCCGTTACATCTGGCATAAAAGGAACACAGCATTTCAGAAAAAGAACATCATACCAACAGTAAAATGTGGTGGTGGTAGTGTGATGGTCTGGGGTTGTTTTGCTGCTTCAGGACCTGGAAGGCTTGCTGTGAGTGATGGAACCATGAATTCTACTGTCTACCAAAAAATCCTGAAGGAGAATGTCCGGCCATCTGTTCATCAACCCAAGCTGAAGCGATCTTGGGTGCTGGAACAGGACAATGACCCAAAACACACCAGCAAATCCACCTCTGAATGGCTGAAGAAAAACAAAATGAAGACTTTGGAGTGGCCTAGTCAAAGTCCTGACCTGAATCCAATTGAGATGCTATGGCATGACCTTAAAAAGGCGGTTCATGCTAGAAAACCCTCAAATAAAGCTGAATTACAACAATTTTGCAAAGATGAGTGGGCCAAAATTCCTCCAGAGCTCTGTAAAAGACTCATTGCAAGTTATCGCAAACGCTTGATTGCAGTTATTGCTGCTAAGGGTGGCCCAACCAGTTATTAGGTTCAGGGGGCAATTACTTTTTCACACAGGGCCATGTAGGTTTGGATTTTTTTTTCTCCCTAAATAATAAAAACCACCATTTACAAACTGCATTTTGTGTTTACTTGTGTTATATTTGACTAATGGTTAAATGTGTTTGATGATCAGAAACATTTTGTGTGACAAACATGCAAAAGAATAAGAAATCAGGAAGGGGGCAAATAGTTTTTCACACCACTGTATGTCTCTCGACTGGCCTGGGAACGCCTTGGGATTCTCCCGGAAGAGCTAGAAGAAGTGGCCGGGGAGAGGGAAGTCTGGGCATCTCTGCTCAAGCTGCTGCCCCCGCGACCCGACCTCGGATAAGCGGGAGACAATGGATGGATGGATGGATGGATGGGTGTACAGACACACAGAATATATTCAACTTCATCTTATAGATTACTTGTTCAGGAAAAACCAACTGCAGAAATCCTACCTAAAATTTTTATGACTATACTTTGAATTATTTCTGCAGAAATGCTCCAGACACATTCTCTTGGCTCTCCACTTTGAGGACCCAGTTCCTGTAATGCTCTGTTATTTTTTTTTCAGTTAACCACAATCTTTTTCTACTTCTATAAGCAACTTTGCTTTCACCCAGAAATGAGTTTTGGCATATTTATAAACCAGCTGCATTAGTCACACTCTATAAACTCAGAAGAACCATATTTGTTTGATCAGACTTGATTTTCTAGTTCTCAGCTTTTCATAAGCTGTCTCCGATCTATTGTGGCATTTATTATTTTCCCTTTTCCTGGCAAAATCTTTTCTTTCTTTTCCTTAGGTTTTCTGCCTACTTAATCATATCAATTTAGTGCATCAATCAGCTTTCACTGTTGATCATGCACCACTAAGTTTCAGCGACCACCCAGTTTCTGAGGCTCAATCAAAGTTATTTCCCTAGGTAAAAAAAATAATGTCCTTCAGGTTCACTTGCAATCTTTACAGCGACATCAGACTAGCTGATCAACCAGTTAATTAACCTTCTGACAGCTATCGGTCATCCTCACTAAATTCTGTGTGTGTCTCAATTTAAACAACAATGCTTGTGTTCTCATAGGAAGAATCATCAGGACTAAGTTGGTCTTTTGAATGAGAGATATTTCAAATGATGAGGAAAAGAATAGGACATTATTACACTACATTATTGTATAAAACCTGAAATAAGGGGATAAGGGATTGAAGTGATATACAAAAGGGTTAGCCTTGAGCGATGCATGCGTTTTCTCATCATAGGAGGTAGGGTAGTCTTTTGGTTTTCTGTCTATTTTCTGAACAAACACAGGCATATGACATCACTCTGAAAGCCTCTCGTGAATAGGGTATAGCAGGATCCTTCTTGACATTTTCACTCAAGTACTACTGCTTTAATTGAGTAAGCCCCATTAGCATATGTAAAATTAGTCTATTTAAGACAGTTAAGAGTTACTACAGCCCCCCTCAGCAATTCCCTTCATGCCTCCTAAAGGCTTACATTTCTGTTTGCTCCAACATTCATAAGAGTTCTTATTATGAATTTAACCAAGTTCACCATCACATTTTCAGTAAAGCAGTAAATTACATGTTTTCATTCTTAATTTGGAATCTGTCTATCTCTGCCCAGGCAGACAAAAAAAAAAAGGAATTTCTATATTATTAACAGTTCTTGATTATTTTGTTACCTACCATTCTGTAACTGTTGAAGGCCATTGGACATCTCATAAGGAAATGCAAACTAACATAAATGCAGGCATGACATACATTATGTACATTGCTATTAAATTTTTCATTAGCTTCTGTACGTTAGAATTTCTGACATTTGCATACCTAAAGTTAGTGGTGAACCAGGAATGTTCTATTTAGGTGTTCACAAAGATAAGAAATTCAGTAAAATATCACGCAGAAATGAGGCAAAGAACAGCTGTCACTGACAGCATCAAACATTTCCAAAGAATTACCTGATCACTCATCTTCCTGTAATAATAAAAAAAAAAAACCTACAACACTGTTCAAAAGAACTAATCTCAAAAGCAAAGCTAAATCTAGAATTTACAGTGGTTCTTAAGCTGATGGCTTCTTCTGCATGGATACTGCTGGGTTCTGTGCATTTCACTAGCACTCCCATATTATAAATGGAAGCCTTTACGTTGGTTACTAAATGTGATTTATCTCATTCACATTCCTTTTACTGCCCAGCAAACCTTTCTTCTTTGTCTGCTGCATCAATAAGCATGTAAGGGGATGACAGAGTAGGAAAAATAAGACCCAAAATAAGCTCCAATATATTAGAATCCATTCTGCAGTTTTTTCAATAAAAGATGTCCCATCAAGGACTTTTCTTTATCAGAGTAAGCTGGGGCAGAGGAAAAACTAATAAATATGCAACAAGATCTACCTCTCATATGTTGCTGATATTGTCACCATTGTGACAAAAATATACATTGACTGAACACTTTATTAGGCACAGCTACATCATACTGTATCATGTATGTCTTAAATTTACTCTCAGAATATTGTGAATTTCTACTGACACTGACTCAAGAAAAAGTCAAAAAGTGAATTAGGCATGCTGGGGCATGTCATTCAATATGTTCCATATATTACGCAAATTGTCTTGTGAGTGGGTATCTAGAGAAATTTGCTTATTCTGGCTCACTCTAGAGATTCTACAGTAGGTATAAAAATAAATTCTCTTATCATGATCCTGAAACCATGCCAGAACTTTCTTCACATTGTTACACGAAAACAATCAAAAAATACAAAGAAGTATAATGCTGATCGAGAAGGATGCTCAGATACTCAATCATCAAGAGCAGAGGCCCTCATATTCATCCCATGGAGGGTCACAGTGGCTGCAGATTTTTGTTCCAACCCAATTTCTTAATTAGAGTCCAATTACTTCTCATGCAATATTATTGTACTAAAGAGTTCTAACTTGCTTGTTAAGACTCCCAATTCTTCATTTTGTCTTTTAGTTTTGAAAAAAACAGAGAAAGTTGCTTTTTTTGTTTTCTTAACCAGCTGCCAATTAAAATAACAGAGGGACCAGCAGTTCACAGTATGACTTGGTCTCACTTATACCTATGTGTGTTCATCACGATGTATCTGATTTAATACAATACATTTTTAGAAAGAAATGAAAGAGAAGTGAAGGATTGAGAATTACTAATCTGCTCGAGTCCACAGATCATTTGGATAATATTTTCAGAGAAGAAAAAGAAGAAAGTCTTGACCCTGAAAAATGAAAAAAATAACCTGCCATAAAAGTAAATAAGTTCTGTTATTGGAAAGGATTGGCTTCTACTTAAGCAAAACAAAAACCTGCAACTACAAGCTTGAGGATCCCTGTCCCAAAATATTCAGAGCAATTAAGTTAATATGCTCCACAAGAACACACACATGGCCACTACAATTCTGCATTTGTGACACCAAATAGGATGAATTAATGGACTCAGAGTTTTCATTAATCTTAAGCCTCCCATCAGCATGAATTAGCGGAAGTCAGGATTTTCTTAATCAAGACAAGAAATTCTAATCTTTTGGTGTTACCTGAGCTCTGAAATCATGCTTTTTTTCTTTTTGTTTTGCTGATAGAAGAATCACACTGTTGGTGTGCCAAAACCTATCAGTGACAAAGTATAATGAATTGTGGCTTCTGATATGCCTTTTCAGCACACTTGTTGTACTCCGCTGTTGGTTGACTGACTGTAGAGTGTCTGTTACTTAAAATAAATTGTGTCCATCTCTAGCTACCCATTTCATCTGCAGTATGTTTCTTTGGCTGGATATTTTTTTCAGGTGGTACTCCATTCTTCACACACCTTTTGCATAACCATGTGTGAAAGCCCCTTCAGTTGCTGCTCCTGATGAAATGCAGATGCACCCAATGCTGTAGTACCTGCTTTATACAGCATTACCCAAATATGATGTTGTCACGAACTGAACAACCAGTTAAGCTATGAAAGGCCAGCCTACATAATAGGACAAACACTGTAGAGTCAGGTATGATGATGCTCTTAAATGCTTTTTTATTTACACTGCTAGAGCAAGCATATGCCATAATAATAAGGTCCTTAATGAAGTCTAACTCATTATAAAAAATGGCCAAACCATTGTCATTTGTATAATGCTCCCTTAATTTACCTGAATTTTACAAACCTTTGAGTAAAATACCAAAGGACTAGGAAGAAGCAGTTGTAAAAGCTAGCATCAGCTTTAATGTCCTGATGAGCAAATTTTATGTAGTTTTCTAAATTATTTAATTCATTTTTGTTTAACTGGAGAACTATTGTCTTGTTCCAGAGATCTAAGATGGCTTAAACACTGTGATGGCATTTGATGTCATGCTAGTTGCTTCCACCATCTTAAAACAAAAGGCCTGGAGGCGTGCTAAGATCATCAGTCCTTCTGATGTCTTATTGGTATTGCCAGACTCTGTCATCTAATATTTGATTTTGTTACATTTTGAAGGATTTTTTTCTATGTGAGTGTATGATGAATGGCAATTACATTCTCAGGGCTAGAAATACATTCAGTGAGATTCCCCAATACCCAGCATGAGCCAGCACCAAAGTCATTCAGCGGATTGGAAAAAGCTGCCATAGAAGTAGACATGATGGTAAATAAGAAATATTATATAATTCAATTAATCCATATCTGCAAAAGGCAAATAAAAAAAACAGGCAAGCAGTCATGAACAAGAGAAGCTGTGGTCAGGAAGAATATAAAATTTAAAGCTAGAATCCAAAAACTGGCAAGAAGTCAACAAACATAAGTCAAGGGAAATAGCAAAACACAAAGTAAAACTATAGAATCTAGAAATACAGCCCAAGGCCAACAAAAACTAAATGCTAGGCAAAAATTGAAAAGAAAACAGAGAGGGGCAATTTCTGAGCAAAGCACTGCACAGGTGCACATGATTTACCACACAATTTACATCCTTAGTCTCTCTCTATAATGTGAGTACTGTATAATAAGCATTGTATAGCAACAGACACTAAGAACAGAGCCCAGAGAAAATGATAGGTTTAAGATTTCAGGACAAAGCTTCAAACAATCCCAGACTTAAAGGATGACAATGTTTATGTGAATTTTTCATTCATGAATTTCAAGCTCATTAGCAAAAGCTATTTGGTTCATTCGAGTTTGCTTGGCATTTTCTGTTTTAAGTTATACTGTTTGGCTTTTTTGTTTGCTCTTTAGGAGCTAGTTTATTGCAAGTAGAATGTTTTACTTGTCCATAAAGGGAAATATAAACAACCCTTTCAGATTTGACCTTTTTATTTTGGCTCGATTTTAAGGCAAGCAATATACCTTGTCAAGGTTTGACATTATATGTTGCATGGGAGGTTTGTGCTCCTAGGCTTGTGAAGAGACTCTCACTTTCTACACAAGCTAAGTGGGTTGGGTGATTTTGGTGGAATAATTATGTTATGAATTTGGAAGTCGTGTGTTGTGACGTGACTTCTAAGGAATATATAAGGTAGGCGTGTTCAACTTGCTAGATTCTGGAATACTTAATACAAACAAACATCTGTGATGGTAGGGGGAAGAATTTAAAAGATTTATTCATGGCAACAGACTAAACATGTTCTTGTGACTTTCAGTTTTGTTTAATGTTTTGGGTTTGTTACTTTCAGTTTCATTTTGATCTTCTGGTATTTTGACCTCCTTTTTGGTTCTGTCTATGGGTTTTTGCCTCTCATATCACCTGCTCATAGAGTCACAACAGAAACTTAAAAACAATTGTATCATTTTAGGAAATAAATAAAATAAATGCAAATTGCGTAAATCCCTTAAAAACAATGTTTTCATTGTGTAACAAAAGCAGGTATGTACAGACTTTATTGTGATTCAAGGTTCTCTGCTTGTTCTACTTCCTTTCTATTTGTACAGTTTCTGCTGATTTTTAAATATGTCCTCATTTGTCAAGATGTAATTGAGCTCTGTTCTTTACAAGGCCTTTCTGGAGACAGCCACAGCCTCAAAGCTGTCCCAAAGATGAGGCTGTCTATAAGTTTTAGATTTGAATAGTATTTTATTGAATTTTCTATTAACAAATCCACTGATATGAACTGTGTGGTAATAAATGGTGTTTCATAACTTTGATCACTAGCACACTATAAATTTATATTAGAATAGGTGTTAGTTTGAAAAAGGCCTTCTTTTGAGCTGAAGTGATACCTGCATGGCTTATGTGAGCACTAGGAAGAGAGGAAAAGATCAACTTCTCCTGTGTACTAACGGATAAGTCTGTTCATTTCAAAAACCAAGTGAGATAGTATAGGCCTTCAGATAGCAGACAGTTTGTTTAGAGTTATTATTGTGCAATTATCATGCCATCTGCTGTTTAATTTAATCATCAATCTGATAAGCAATCAGCAAACAAACAGTCCATCAATTTGTGTTCATCTTCACTGTCTGTTGAACACATCACAAGCAGCTTCATTTACAAAAATGTGCATCAGCTCCACTTGAGTATGCCACTTCTGTGATGTCACCTGCTGTTTTTCACTTCTGTTTGTTGATCACATATAAAGATCCATGTTATTATTGTTTCAGATGTGTGATGTTTAGGAAATGTTTTAACAGTCAACAGTGATCAAAGGATATTTAACAGATTTTAGTGGTGTTAATTTAGATACTTTGAATAAGTTAGGCAGTAAATAGTAATGGGTGAGGGACCTTCAGATTTTAGGTGGAAACCCACCTGGCAGGGCCACCATGATGTCACCTTTGAAGGCCTGCCCTTTATTATTATTTTCTGGTGGAAGAGACTGATTCTTACAGATATTCAGTGAGTGTTGCGAGTATTGTCTTCTTTTGAGCTTCTGGTTTTGTGGAGTTTTTGCGTTGATCTTAGTTTTCAATTCTTGGATTTTGTTTGCTCTAGGTTACCATTTTAAGCAAACAATTTTTCCTTCTTTTTACTTACTTTGTTCTTTTTGTGAAATTTAAATAAATGTTCCAAGTACACCTATTGGACTTGTCTTATCATGCCAGAAGCTGATGGCTATTCTCTCTGTTGAAGGGCACTACATTGATGGATTGAAGGCAGTATTCCAGATGTCCACGCGACCATCATTATCAAATTCTTGCATGTGAACCTGAAAGCCATAAGGACTGATTTAGATAATTACGTTAGGTAGAATGCCTAGTGGCATTCTCCGGCCCATCTGGAGTTTTTTTTGTTGTTGTTTTTTCTGTCCTTCTGGCCATCTGACCTTACTTTATTCTTTGTTACTTAGTATTGCCTAATCTTATTTTTGTTACAAATAAACTTTTCTTTCTTCTTCTTGTAAAGTACTTTGAGGTACACCATTTGTATGAAAATGTGCTATATAAATAAATGTTGTTCTTGTAGGTAGTGCCATTCCCTCTTCTGCATTAGGTCGTTGTAGAGTTGCCCTTTGGATGTTTCAAATTCCAAATAAATGAGGTTAAGATTGAATCTAATTTCTTAAAAAATTATTTGTTAATGTATATGGGGATGCTTCAAAACAGAAAAAGAAGACTGGGAAGGACATTTCTCTTAACAGTCAGGCTCCATTTTAGGCCTGTGCAGGCCAAAGCCTGTCTATAATAGTTAGGGACTAGCTGCCTGGGGGTAAAGCCATCTGTAGACATGCTTGTGAATATCTTGGCTTGTTTTGTGGGACTTTTATGAAAGCCTAATACCCTTTACACAATGTTCATATCACCAGTTCACAATTATTTGAAAATGTAATGTTGGAAGAAAATATTCAATTTATATACAAAAAAAAAAAAAACAACTGCTGGGAGTCAGCAAAAAAAAATCCTTCTGTATATCAGATTTCCATGATGATGACTTACTTGACATAATGGCATTAATCGACAGTTTCAAAGCTTGTATGAAGGTAAACTGGATAAAAACAAAATGCTGTCATCTTAAGCTTTCAAAATGCTTTTATTCTCATTGACTAGTAATGATATAATGAAAACCTTTGGTGCCCTATTCTGGCTCATACTTTGGTCAGCTCATATTTATATTTGTCAGTTTGAGTTCAGGTCCTGGCTTTTTTAGGATTTGGATGATCACCTTGTCAGTTGTCTGCATTTTTAAACACCTGCATATTTGAATAACTGGTTTCTGAAATGTCACTTGTTTGATCTCAATATACTGTATACACACCTTGTGGTAAAGTACCGGTTTAGAGTTTGTTCCGCATTCTGGTGGGATTACCGTTCATTCATTCAAACATGTAATAGAAAAAGTAAGTTTACAAAATGGATGAGATGAAAGGATCATTCTCAGAAAAGTAAGCACCAACTTATTGTTTCACATATGAGATAAAAAGGTTGCAAAGAATAAGAACAAATGCAATGTACTATTAGAATAAATAAAATCATAATGAAGAAAGTAGATTTACAACTGTTAACCTATAACATGTATTTAGTTAAGAGAAGGGTTAAATATGTCTCTTTGTTCTCTTATTATTTTAAAGTGTTATTTTCTGGTTGTGCTAAATTGCCAAACAATGTTTTGATGAAAGCTGTTTTGAACATGCAGTAGGTAAATGTTTGATCCACCAAAAATAAATCTGCTGTTCTTTTTGTTCTTAAATGTATTCCATGGAAGAGACACTTTATTAGAGCAGCAATGTATCAAACAGCACAGTAAAACTCAGAGGAACTCTTAGAGCAAGAGGGAGAGTTTCTATAAATCAAGACCCTGCAGCCTTCTGAACTGCAGTGAAGCAGCGCATAAATATAAGAATCATGAAGGACACTGGAAGGGGAGAAAAGAACTGGTCCACAAACTCCAGAATATTTTACAGCTGTCCAACCTGAGTCAGAGAATACTAAACCTAGTTAACATGTGCCTGTTTTTTGTTTGTGTTCAAACTAAGCTATGCCTAAATTTCTTTTTGTTTTAAAATTTCAATTAAAATACACGCCAGTTATGTGGACAGTGCTCCTACTCAAAGGGAGGTGGCATTTTCTCAGGTGATGACAGGCCATGCATGTTCTGCACTAATCTTGTTTTGATATCCATTCATTCACCTTCTACTCTGATGTACAATTGTGTCCTGCCTTAATAACACATGGTGTCTGTCTTCACTCTAAACTTCCCTCCCACATTTTCTTTCCGTGTTTGTCTTCACTCTAAACTGCCCTCCCACATTTTCTTTCTATTCTTTCTTTCTAGTAAAGGTGTAGTTTGCCTTCCTCTATGCATTATTCTATAAATTTTTTTATAATGGTGTTCCATTTCCCAAATAATTTCACTTAGCCTCAACTCTGATTGGACACTACTTTTAAAATTTAATGTTATATATGAAACTTCCCAACTCTCATTTCCCTCAGTTTCATTATCTCTACTATAAGTCAATAACTCCCTTAGGTTCCATATGATTTGGGCTACAAACATGTTCCATAGAATGGCTTAAATATTACATACCATTCCTAACTTTTACTCTTTTGGAGTGAGGTTCCTAAAGTGGGGGCTCTTCAACAGAGACCCTAATATGGAAAGAATGGTCTTAAGCAGTGTGGAAAGGTGGGGACTGCTGAGTGACAGTAGACCCTTGTCATGTATGACACCTCAAGAGACAGGTAAGTCTATCAATCTAAAGAATTGTGCCGTGCAACATGGCATTACATTTTCCACAGGTTTTGGAGATATCTGACTCTACATGACAGAGCAAAATCTTAGAGGCCTAAAAGAGGCTGGGACAGGACATTACATTTTCTCCTGGATTCTAAATGCAATACAGCACCATAAGTATTAGACATATCTGACTCTTCACTGTGTGAGTGAGATCATAGAGGCTACAAATTCTCCTGGCTGCCAAGAGTAGTGACAGTGTCTTTCTTGAAAAAGGTGTAGCGGTGACACAGAATCCAGATTTTTTTTTAAAACCTCTAGTCCATTACGAAAAAAATAGTTTGCAGACATAAATTGATAATCTTGTGCTATCCCAATGAGACAGAAAATGCCAGAAAGATTTTTGGATGTAAGGAAAATATGTAGAGCAGTTTCTACACAGCCTGCTGACCCTCACCCTCATCCGTATATATTAAAGATTACCTGTGATGCACTGGCACCCTGTCCAGAGAATGTTTCTGTCTTGCGCTGTATGTTTGCTGGGTTGTGCCCTACAGCAGAAAAAGAAACAAATGCAGAAAATCTGTACTATTAGTAAAAGCCTTTGTTTCTTTGTTAGACATAAAAGGTTGGGGTTAGCACTTTCACTTGAGGGATCCTGCATTACTGCCATAAACCTTGCCACCAGCCTCAGTGGAATTTGTATGCTCCCCCTGTTTGTGTGTGGGTTTTCCACCCACATCCCAAATATGTGTATAATTTGACAGTTCTAAACTAGCCCAGAGTGAGTATGGGTGAGTACAGTACTACTAGTAGTAGTAGCAGTCGAATTGTCACATGTACAGAGTACCGTGAAATCCTTCCTTACATTTCCAACCAGAAACCAACAATTCACTGCCTACCCATCCAGAGATGTCTCATGTCTTACACCCAATTCTTCTTGGCTAAGCTCTGTCACACTACAATCCTGAATTGGATTCAAAGGATTTGAGAATGTAACATTAGATACATGGGCTTATCTATTGGGCTAAGCATTTAACTTCTGCATTGATTACTTCATACATTTATTACAAGTTAGTATACACATCCTAACTACACAGCCAAAACCAAAGAAGGCAGAAATTCACTGGAAACAGTTTGTCTAAATGGCAAGAACTGATCAGGGTGAAAAAGAAACTATAAGCACGCAAGACATGGGACAGACCAAATAGGGACATGTGTACTGAAAATGGGAGAGTATCTCTACATATCAGGTACAGTATATGTTGTCAGAGAATATAAGCTCTGCTTGTGTAAAGGAAGACCAGTAAAGTAATTCTTTAAAAACCTTCAAGTAAGAGACAGAGAGTAAGAAAGAAAGCATGCAGGATTGACAGGAAACATTAGAGGCCAGTAGGTATGCTTTGCTAAAGAGACTTATAGAGACTTCCTGCTGAATACCAAGGGTAGGCAGCTTGAAAGATAATATAGACTACTTCATTTTTTGTGAGAGCAAAAAAAATGATATATACAGTACCTTGTAATTTTTCCAGGAGCCTGTAGGGATGAGTGTCTACTGTGCACTAGCAGTAAATGAGTCATGTAGGAAGCTCTTTGACATAGAAGTGTTTCAAGATATCATCCAGATTTAAAACCTGGTGGAGTTTGAAGACAGAGACATAAAGTAACAGGCAGAACGAGAGACAGAGTGAAATGGTAGAGGAGATGAGCCACTTTAATGAGCAGAAGTGGGGGAATCAACGTCACCTAATGGAGAGGGAAAAAGTTAGTATAATTAGCCCAGTAGGGTTTTCCTTTGTGTTACCTTCTGCTTGGTGTAGTTTTAACAAATCATCAAGGCCAAGATATCAAAAATGGCCTGGTTGTGATAGCCTCTGTTTATTTATAGGTTTATAGAGTCATTTTGGCACTTCATTTCAGGTTATTTGATCTCTGGTGGTGTTTTAGAATTGCAAATGTAGAACAGCACTTGATAACAGGGAATATTTTAGTGTGGCCCACTTACTGTATATCAGTACAAACAATTCATGGAAATCTTCTGAACACTTACACTAATGACACCAAAGAGTTGTTCAGCATTGAATGTAGGGCTAATACTGTGAAGAAATGAAGAAATGGAGAAACTTACAAACATCTAACTAACTGAAGAACATCTATCAATCTGCAGGATTGTCCAGGTATCTTTCTGAATTATTATGTAATGTCATTAATTCAGTCTGAGTGTGTCTGTGTTCCCTTTTATTTGGATATTTCAATTAAAATACACACCAGTTATGCAAACACTTCTCCTGCTCAAGGAGAGGTGAGATTTTCTCAGATGATGACAGGCCATGCAGAAGTGAGGAAACTACATCACTTAATCACGAATATTCTAAGATAAACAAATTATAAACAAGATTTACACTATTTAATTACATTTTTGTTAAAACATCTATGGTTAAACATACATTGCAGTATGTATTAGTCATACATACAATGCCAGTGTCTGCATTAAGGCCAATAAGCTTTTCACATATAAAGAGTGTTATGCCATTTGTCTTGGGAATCAAAATATTCAAAAGAAAAATTTTCAGGCATAATTTTTTCTTTATCATCATTATTTTAGAATTACAAGCACACACATATTTATACAAACTCACATATGAGTACCATATATACTGAATATAGACACACACACGCATCCTGTACAGCACATGGATCTAAAATTCTTACTAGTCCAATCACCACTACTATTTATATATTGCTAATATACGTTAACAAATTAATCATTGGGATTGAACCTGAAACAGTTTGGCAACAAAAAAGCAAGCATTATAACAGATTATTATGCATTGAAAACTAAAAGCAGAGCCCAGCTCACACCACTCAATTGATTCTCTGGGGGAACAGCATTATCGGTTTCAAGTGCCATCTGTAATTTTCAGTACTCACCCCTCCTTAAATACATTTAGTGATTAATTATGTATATCTATGTTAGCCTGCCAGCCATCTGCTGACCTCTTCATAATAATCTTTGCTCCAGCACAACAAAACAGAATCATGGCTTCATGCGATCAAATTTTATGTATGTTAATGCAGGCCATGAGGTTAACCCTCACAGCAGGAACTGTTACTGGTTCAAATCAGAAGCCACCCTCATTTTGATTTTAATTTAATTATTTTTTATTAGCATTTTGTTATGCAGAAATGATCTTTGACTGAGATTTTTTTTATACAAACAGGACAAAGGATTTGAATGTGTCCAGCTCATGAGAGAGGTGATCCAATTCTTTATAACCCCTGTGGATGTTCTCATTTGCAAAAATCTGGGGGATTTTGTTTCCACAAATAAGAACATGTGGTCAGTCAGCTATAACGAAAGTAGAAAGTGTGCCAAAATTTGTGTACATCTGACCAAGGTGAATGTTTTTCTCTTGTTTATAATTGTTAGCTACAGTATGCTTATTCCATAAAATATATACTGTATACACACACACACACACGCATATATACATACATATACATACAGTATATGCATACATACATATATGCACATACGCATATACTGTACATATACGTACACACACATATATATATACATATATACTGTATACAGACACACACACACACCAGTCAGCAACAACATTAAAGCCACTGACAGGTGAACTGAATAATATTGATTAAAGTGGCACCTGTCAAGAGGTGAGATATTAGGCAAAAAGTAAACAGTCAGTTCAGGGCCAATTTGTGATGGCTAGATGATTGTGTCAGAGCATCTTCAAACCTGCAGGTATTGTGAGGTGTTCCCAGTATGCCGTAGTTAGTACCTGCTAAAAGTGGTCCAAGGAAAGACAACCAGTGACAGGGTCATGGGTGCCCTAAGCTCACTGATGCATGTGGGAAGCAAAGGCTAGCCTGTCTGGTTTGATTCCATAGAAGAGCGACTGTAGCACAAATTTGTAAAAAACATAATGATGGCCATGATTGAAAGGTATTAGAACACACGCGTATGGGGCTGTGTAGCTGCAGACCAGTCAGTTTACCCATGCTGACCCCTATCCACCTTCGTAAGCACCTACAAATGGGCACTTGAGCAACCAGATAATGGAGCAATGGAAGAAGGTGTCTTGGTCTGATGAATCATATTATATATATATATTTTTTTTTTTTTTTTAGTTTATTTTTTTTGATCATTTGGATCGATGTGTGTCATTTAGCTGGGGAGGGGATAGCAGCAGGATGCACTATAGGAAGAAGGCAAAACCAAGTGAAACAGTGTGATGCACTAGGCAATTTTGCAAAACCTTGGGTCCTCGCATTCATGTGGATATTACTTTACGTACAACCTGTACATAAGTACATAATGGTACATGTCATGCAAGTATGACATTCACACCTACTTAAAGATTGCTTTAGCAGCTGAATTTAAAAAGATGGTGCCTTACAATATTTCCATATCCTGCATTCAAGGGCAATAGAAAATACTGGAAATTTTACATATACAGTATATGCTTCCAGTGGAAGAATTTAGAAAAAAAACTTAATTGATTTCACAGAGGTATGACATCACCTTGAACTTTCACCTCAACCTGTTACATAAAATAAAATAATAATCAACTCAGTGAAAAATGGTATTTTATAGTCACAATTCATTTGGAGTTATTGTACACCAAGCTAAACTGTTTTCTTGCCTTTTCTATTAAAACAACAAATCAACAGCATCTGAGCATTTCTCACTTTATGATTCCAAAAACTCCCAAGGAATATGAATCCAGAAATATAATCTTCTATTGCGCATTAAGATTGAATACATAAAGACTGCACCCATTTTTATATTAACCAACTGCATTTCAAATAACATGCGGATTACGAATGTCAAGTCATTTAACACAAGGGACTATTGAACAGGAGGAATCACAAACTTGGTTTCCAAAATTACAGAAAATCCAGGTCTTCAGAATTCTAAAAGGCATTGATAAGGTAGATCCGGCAGAATTTTTTCACCTTAACAGTGAATCGTGTACTCGAGGGCACCACTGGAAATTAAGAGGGGATGCACTTAGAACTGAAGCCAGGAAGCACTTATTTACACAAAGAATTGTGGGAGTCTGGAGCAAACTATCGAGACATGTAGTTGAAGCAGAAACCTTGACAACTTTTTAGAAATATATGGATGAGATACTGGGACAGCTTAGCTATTAGCTAAACAAATGAGCCTGGTGGACTGAATAGTCTCCTCTGGTTTATCATATTTCTTATGTTTTTTTTTTGTTTTTTTGATTACAATTACTGTTAAGGTTTAATTTATTTTACATCTTTCGTCATCTTCTTCCAGGTTTGCATTTTTGGGATGGTTGGTTCAGTGTGCCCGTGGGAATATTTGTAACAATGTTATTAGCATGTTATTAAAAGATAAAGGAACAATATTTTATGGTCCACTTTAGTAAATGGGAAGGCTAATTCTTGCAGAAACTAAATGATATCAAATTAAAGTATAAATCCCTGTGTTTTGTCTAACTTTGTTCTGACTCATAAAAGTGATAGAACATTTAAGTTACTCTAGAGCTCAATCCAGCCTGTTCTTCTCTGCCAACTCATCTAAAGCATTGATTATCTCTGCCACCCAGTTCAATAGATAGATTACTTTGTTCTTCCACGGACAGATTAATCACATCAGAGCAGGAGGAGGAATTAGAGGGTTGAAGATCATAAGACATTGTAATCTGAGGTTATACTTTCACATCACCCTTTAAAATCATAAGATGAGACTCTCTGATCAAAACTAGTGGTTTTAGATTAAACAGCCTATATACATCGGACTTCCAATATAACTGAGTCCTGCCACGTGCAAAAGTTTGCTGACGACACTGCTATCGTGGGCTGCATCAGGAGTGGGCAGGAGGAGGAGTATAGAAACCTCATCAAGGACTTTGTTAAATGGTGCGACTTAAACCACCTACAACTGAACACCAGCAAAACCAAGGAACTGGTGGTGGATTTTAGGAGACCCAGGCCCCTCATGGACCCCGTGATCATCAGAGGTGACTGTGTGCAGAGGGTGCAGACCTATAAATACCTGGGAGTGCAGCTGGACGATAAATTGGACTGGACTGCCAATACTGATTCTCTGTGCAAGAAAGGACAGAGCCGCCTGTACTTCCTTAGAAGACTGGCATCCTTCAACATCTGCAGTAAGATGCTGCAGATGTTCTATCAGATGGTTGTGGCGAGTGCCCTCTTCTACGCAGTGGTGTGCTGGGGAGGCAGCATTAAGAAGAAGGGTGCCTCACGCCTGGACAAACTGGTGAGGAAGGCAGGCTCTATTGTTGGCATAGAGCTGGACGGTTTGACATCCGTAGCAGAGCAACAGGCACTCAGCAGGTTCCTATCAATTATGGAGAATCCACTACATCCATTAAACAGTGTCATCTCCAGACAGAGGAGCAGTTTCAGCGACAGACTGCTGTCACTGTCCTGCTCCACTGACAGACTGAGAAGATCATTCCTCCCCCAAACTATGCGACTCTTCAATTCCACCAGAGGGGGTAAACGTTGAACATTATTCAAGTTATTGTCTGTTTTTTACCTGCATTTTTTTTATTACTCTTTAATTTAATATTTTTTGCTGCTGGAGTATGTGAATTTCCCCCTGGGATTAATAAAGTATCTATCTATCTATCTATCTATCTATCTATCTATCTATCTATCTATCTATCTATCTATCTATCTATCTATCTATCTATCTATCTATCTATCTAGAAACAAGTGTTACGTTCTTACAAATGCAGCTACCTGCCATAACAGTGATGTACAAAATCATTTTACAAAAACATTTTTAGAAGGCTGTACTTTAGGTGCAATAATTGAAACTTCATCTGATTTCACTTATTGATTGTATTTTAAATCTTATTGTTAAGGCAAGGCCACAGATATGCAGGTGAAGAAAGACACTCAAAAGTAAATCAATTGCAGTGGAATCCCAGTGAAGGGTATAAACCAGAAAGCAAAGTGACAAATTTTATATATCTCGGGTTTCAACAACTGAAGTGGAGACATGCTATGTTGTAAGCAGAAAGTAGAAATGCTCTCCAGAAGCTGCAGTAGCCATTAAGACCTTCACAGATTTGAAAAGGTGCAGAAACCATTTTTAAATTGTATTTATTTTGGCTATTGTGAAGAATTTAAAAAGATCTATCCGGGGATGTTTGGGGACTCAACTAGAGCTGACATCTGTGGCGCGGCTTTAGTTGTACTTCCAGCAGTCACATTCATAGCTGTGCTTCAAAAGCTTACTGCCAAAATGGTCTGAATGTTTTTCTCTTTTCAATGCTGTATCTTTGGATCATTCAATAGTCATGTGTATTATGGCAATGGAATTCTTAAAATAATTGTGCATTGTTGGAATGAGACCTGTCTGCCCCAGGAGGAAAAGCAACTTGAAAGACCATTTAAAAAAGTGTACAAATGGTTCAAGCGATTATGTGAAGATTGGTCTGTCCTGTGGAATTTACACACTGAGGCAACAACACAACTACCCAGTCAGTCAGTCATTGCAAAACTACTTTTTTCCAATAGTGGATTTTTAATTACTAGAATATTAGAACAATGTAGATGAGAACAAGTCATTCAGCCCAACAAAGCTCACCAGTCTTATCCACCTAATTCTTCTAAAATAACATCAAGTTTTGAAAGTCCCCCAAATCCTACTGTCCTATACTGATTATAAGGAGCCTGAGCCTATCTCAAAATTGTTTGATGCAAGGTGGTAACCAGTCCTGAAATGGAAGGTAATCCATTGCTAGACACACTCACACAGTGCCAGTTTAGAGTTGCCTGTACATCTGTGGGGTTTTGGAGGAATAAGAGTGCCTAGAGAACACAGAGAAAATGTGAAAAGTCCACCTTGACAGTGACCGGGCTGGGACTTGAACCAAAGAATAAGGATATGTGAAACAACAGTGCTAAGCTTTCTGTCTCTGGCTGCCCTATTAATGAATCTTTATATTCTGTTGAGCATTTAATGTCACAGACCACCATAGGCAGATCACAGAGTATTCAGGAAAATACAACAACCCAGTCCATTACTACATTATGATCTCGTTCCACTAGGTTAGCACGGGGTCATATCACAGACAACTTCCCAGATGCGCTCACTAACTGAAAATAAATGGGCAACATGTTGACATTGTTGGCTACTGCTCCATCTCATGTGGAGTAACACAAATGGAGATAGAAGCCTAGGTGGTTATGGACCTTAAAGAGAAAATTGAAATACATGGTCCTGCATATAACACCCACATGCAGCTGAATGTCCCAAAATGGCCGCCTGTGTCATATGCACGGTGAGACAGTAGCACATTCATTTGGAGATACTGATAATCCATTAACAAGTGAGTGAAGCAAATAAGTGAGGCTTTACAGATCTTCTGCTCTGATCACAATATCAAAGAAAACTGAAAGTCTGAAGTTACCTGATTATGCTTTAGTCATTACCATAAGACTCCACATTTAAGCCAATAAACCATCTGTGATATCACTATATAAATTTGCCCCCATTGACTAAGAAAGAATACAAATACACCTGTTTCCAGAGACACAAGCGTAAGGAAGAAGATCACAAAGTGAATGTGCCATTCTGAGGTCTTCAAAGACAGGCATTCCCTCAGGTGACCCTAGTGCTGGGGTTAATGCAAAGCATGGTCATATGCTGCTCAGTGGATAGCAGCACAAGCCAGTAGCAACAATTTTTACACACAGTGACTGGCTTTATGGAAATGAACGGCACTCACATGCAATCTGGTGACTCTCAGCGCAGACAGGGTGTAATAAGAAGGAAAATAAGGCTAACAGAGCCAGCTGATTACTCATCAACAGCATTACAGAAACAAATTGAAATTTGTGTTTTATCCAGCTGCCAGAAGTTAATTTTTTCCAGTGTTTTATTTGTTTTCTCAAGCACCTTGGTCACATTGGTTAATGTGTAAAGCCTATGAGTGTGTATTATGTATGCAATAAAAAATTCCACAGCTATTCCATCCATTTTCAAAGTCGCAAGGAGCCACAGCCTATCCATTAGTACGGATACAGACCAAGAACCAACACTGGACAAGGGACCAGTCCACCAATCCATCACAGGGCAAATTCAAACACATACATCCACATTTGCTCATTAGAGTCAGCATTAAACCAAGCTGTAAGTCTTTAAAATGGGTAAAATGAATTATTCTGACCTGGACACAGAGCATTAAAAGCCTCTTCACCCACTTTGACTAGCCAAGGATTTGAACACAGGACCCAGGCAGTACAGTGAGGGCTTTGTAGCCACTGCAACACAATGACATTCTAGCACTAAATATTCTTAAAAAATATAAAATATATTCTATTCATTTTACTAATGACCCACTCTTTAATTTTCTAAACCAGCTTAATCAGACATCATAATTAATGGCAACAATCAGGCACAAGCCAGATACCAATCCTGTCAGTGCTTCACATGGCACACTCACGCTGGACCAAGTAACCTCACACATCATTTGGAAGGAATACCACTAAGATATGGGGAGAACATGCAAATAACACAGAGGTCAGGATTCAAACTCCATTGTGCCACCTGGCCACTCTCAAGGGAACAGAACCAGAAAAACTCTGCTTTATTAGACAATTAAAAGGAAAACAATAACAACAAATGCTTACCATTTTTTTTAATTTTTCGTAATCCAAAGGATGCTTATTTTGCACAGATGGTAATGAAATCAGCTAATCAATTGGTTTTGGTTTGTATATTACTTTCATCACAAAAGCTTCAAATAAAATTCTCATGTTAATGAGAATGCAGAAAAAATGTCTACTGAAGAAAACCAAAGAAAATTAATTTATTGCTAAAAGCCACTGCTGCTTGGAATGAAAATGGGTGGCTGAAGCCCAACGTGACAAACTACACCCAACCTACACATGGATTTCCCTGACTCTTGAACCCTTGTGTTCTAAAGCCATTAAGGAACTGAATATAATGTGATCAAACCTCAGAGGGCTCATCAAGTGATGCCGAGTCACCTACATCTATTGTTAGACATGTGAAAGTAGGGGCCAACTACAAGTTCCAGTAATAAGGACTATACCACGTATGAGCTTGAGAAGGCGCTGTCGGTAATACTTTCTCTTCTTTTGCCTCCAGGACAGACCAGTCACCCAACTACTGACATCACGTCCACTCACATTGGACCAGAAGTCCCACCTCTTCTGCCTCGGGCAGTATATTAAGATGTCTGACCCTTCGATTTGGCATTCATTTGCAGATTTTTGCATCTGACAGCTTACCACAAGGGCAGCATATCCTTGTACAAGGATATTGATTAACAGCAACCTGAATGATCATTATTCATTTTTTGCATTTTTGTCATCTTCCCTTTGTTATAGTGGTATTCCCAACCCTTTCTTTTGGTGTTTGTCATTTTGTTATACCATCTATCCATACATCCTGTTTCTAAAACTGCTTAATCTCTACAGGTTTTAAGTTAACCATGGTCTATCCCAGAACTTCCGTGCCTCTCAATGATCTTTATTACTACTGCAATTATTACTGTCAGACAGATGAACAAAAAAAAAACAACTATCTTCCAAGCCCACCATTTTCTTTATAGGGGCTGGAACCTATCCTGTCAAATTAGGCATAAAGAATAAACCAGTCCTGAACAGGATTCACAATTCATAACAACAACACTTACGAATTTATAGATTATAAGTTATTTTTTAGATGTGGAACTAGCAATACAGACTTCTCAGAGAAAACCTACAGAGAATGTGCAAACTCCCCCCAAATAATGAGTAAGAATCACACTCTGGTTTCTTGGATTGAGGCAGCACTACCATTCCATCCATCCATCCCTCCATCTATCCGCCCATTTTACAATCTTACTTATTCAACTAAAGGGTCATGGGAGAGTGAAGTCTACTGTCAAAAAGTAGGAACCCTACACAGAATGCCAGTCCATCACACAGGAATGTCTGCTAATTAATTTAGAATTGTCAACCTTTAAGATATGGGAGAAAAAACACCAATTCACAGAGACTCCATGTAAAAAATGTCCAGGCTGGAATCAGAATCTATAGCACTTCAGCATTACTCAGTGTGCCATCCATTGTTACAGACGTGAAGGGAAATTCATTTGCCAGGGATTTCATACAGCAAAATTACCAAGCTACCCATCTAACATGAAAAAATCTGTGGTGTTTGTTGTTAGCCTCAGCTCTCCATTGGCAAATGGTAACATCCGTGATCTTAAATGTGCTTAACAGAATTTTCCTTTGAAGCATGCATGACTAAATAAATGTGACAAGCATGATATCAGTGTGTCCTCAAAAATTACAGCCTTGTAGTGATTGGCTGCTAAAATGCCAGATGTCTGTTTATTGGTGTAAAGGCACAGAGTCTAAAAAGTGGATAGATGGATATTAAAAGGAATGCAAAGGTTTTTAGACCAGTGCACCAATCTAGTTATTAAGCATTACCATTCAATTCACCATTCAGTGTTCAAATTATACTAACTTTCTTCTGTTTTTGCAATTATTGATTTTCATTCAGTCTTACATTATTGCATAGAGTATTTATCTTGCGTCTAACAATGCTCTTTCACACTGTACCATCGATGCAAACCTCTCAGTCCATTCATCACCTGTTCATTTTCTACCCTGTTTAGAGAGCGCAGGGTCTTGAGACGTTGGTGCCTGTAGCGACGAGGAGTATCCTGCAGTGGTCAGGAAAGTCTTAGGCCTCCAACAGATCCGAGCTCTTCAGACAGTTTGAGGCCCGAAACATGACAACGTTTATTTACCCTCTTGCAAAACTGTACAATTAAATCATTTACTAATTGGATACAGTAGACACTTATATTGTGATGTTCTGCTTTACCTAGAAAATTGATTCATTTTATTTTTTAGACAAAAAAGTTAATTGTTGACTTCTGTAATAAATAAATAAAATTATATATTATATATATATATATATATATATATATATATATATATATATTATATATATATATATATATATATTATATATATATATATACAGTATATATATATATATACACACACACACACACATATAAACACAATAACAAAAGATACATCCATTCTGAGGTTCTGCTTCAGATTTAGAAGTATGAGACCTCAATAGTTTAGAAGTGTAATAAATGCTGACTACACAAGCCTCAAAACTACTGAGTCCACTAGTTTGAGAGCAGGAACAAAAGGATTTGAAATTGACATGAGGGGTATGTAGAATAGGTGTCAGTACACCAACGAAACAGAGAAGTTGGTCCTGGAAAGTGGGCAGAGTCAAAAGAGCTGCCGCCGACAGGGGTGTCAATCTGCCCGAAGATTCAGACTGTCTCGCCTTCAGCTGGACTCTTGATCACAACAGGGCCAAGTTCAAGGGCAAGGAGATCACTGATTAATGGAGAAACACCCTGATGACAAAACAGAGTAGCTGCTCACAGTCCCGTTCTGCTGTTAAAGCCTTATTTGAAAAGCCACTTTAAAGTCAGGAGTTTTTCACTTAGACTTGAACTGAACTGCTGCCTCTTTCTGACAGCTCAGTAGTCCGTATGGGCAGCCCTGACGGCTCTCTGATCGATTTCTGTGCCCGTCCCACCTTTGAATTTAGTATCGCTTTGATCTGGCTTGAGATGAGGTCTCAGGGGTTGAAAGGTCAGCGTATTCATCTGGTACATTATCTCCCCGCAGACTTTCGCTTTTGTAATTACTCCACCCACCGCCATCCTCCTCCTCCTTCTTCTCAGTAGCCACCATCCAAACAGACATGAAATTTTGCTTTTAGACACAAAAAACAAAATGAGTGTACTGTCGGAGAGCTGAAAAAAAAAAATGTAAGGCAACACTCGAGCACGCACTCTTACCTCCCTCCAGATGCACCAACTGTCTGGGGTGATATTTGGTTTCGTTTAATTCACTTGCCCCATCCATTTGATGGTCTGGTCAAAACTACGTGGTGACCTCCATCAGCACCGAGCAGCTGTGGCCTTATACAGATTCAAATCAGTGTGCATATTGGACTATAGGGAGAGCACAACTAGCTAGTTCTTCATAATTTCAAAACTATTCAATCATTATAGCAATGAAAGAAATGAGTCTAAAATAACAAGCAGCACTGGTTACTGACAGATTGCTTTCAGTTAGTAGAAACTTGCTTACGCTATTAGAATAAAAGTAATGAAAAAAGCAATCTGGAAGCCACCGTATTTACAATATGTGAGCAGTTTCATTGACACTGCTAGGCTCTTTTAACTTCTGAGGACTTTCTCCAGACCCCATTAGAATGAAAAACGCTTAAAGCAAAACTAATTATCCTATTATTCGGGGAATTGTGCAGTGCTTAATAAGTTCAGATCACTGTCAAATAACTGGTTTTATTTAAAACCCATTTTGTAGCGAATGTAAAATGTAATGAAAATAATTTTATCACAGTTCTTTTAAGTGAGACTATCATACATCTAAATCAGAAATTAATATTTGCTAAAGGGCTGCTTCCTGCCGAGCACGCTATGCTGCCGGAATAGGCCCCTTCCCCAAACTGAATTACATAGGATTAAGAATGTCATGTGAGCACTGCGCATGTCAGTCATTTTTGGTGTAACAATCAATGGCACATATTTTCAATCGAGGGTTTGGCTCTAAAACTGGCAACAAAATCTGGTCCTATTTTAATGATCATTCTTTAATCTCCTCTGACATAACTATGAACTCAGTCAGGACATTTTACTAGACAGTCACTCGTGTGGACAATTTAACACCTTAGTTGATATTCCCACATGTAACCTTACACAAATTATGTTTGTAGCTGAGTTTTCCCAAAATTACCAAAGTTCAAATGATTCCACAGACAAAATATCTTCGTTTTAAAAGGTTTTAGTTAAAATTCAAAGTAAAACAGTTCACACAAAAAAGAGAAAATTGAAATAGCAAAAAAAAAAAAGAAAAGCTCTTGTTAAGAAAAATTTTGTTCAGATCATTATAAATCACTTCAAAACGTTTCTGAACCATTTCAAAACAGTCAGAAAACTGTATGCCTATTCCATTACTAAGCTGAAAATGGGTCTTTTAAGTCCCTGTGTACTGGGACCTGTTCTAAACAATAACTGAAACAATTAACACACTGTATCTTAATTATAGCAAGAAAGTTCTATCTCATACTAACTTACAGGGGGAAAAGACTATACCATTGTCTATGACTATGAAAGAAATGTATATTCTATTCAAATTAAACAAACACTAATATGAGTTTAACTCAAAGCTTTAACTGGCTCTTACAATGTTATTTGCTCATGGTCCTCTTCTAGCATTTTATGTTTTTGTATTTTCATTCCTGCGTGTTTTTTCTTATTCTAATTCACATCTTTGCGTTTCATATATTAATCTATTATTTAGTGTTTAATGTGTGACATTAGTTTGTATCCAGAGTTACTAATGAGATCTTTGTCTGTGTTATTATTCCTTTTGTACTTTTTGAATTATTTGTGAAGCACTTTGAGCATGGGGAAGACACTATGTTTATAAAATGCATTATCATCATCATTATTATTATTATTATTATTATTATTATTAAATAATTGGATTTTTGAGAAAATGATGCATGTATCAGTCAAATTACCAGTTTCAATGAGGTAGTGGCCTAGCTGCCGAGGAAAGGGTGTCATACTCAGATCCTAGAGGGCTCCAGTTACTGCAAACTTTCATTTCAGCCACATTCTTAATTTGTTATCAATTATTGCTGTTAATAGACTAGGCTTCTTCTGCCTTCATTTCTGATTGAGTTGCTTTTAAGATCTAGAACCCTTAATTGGTTTTTTGTTTTCCATAACCAGCAGCCAAGCAATAATGAGATGCAAACCAAGTCAACAAATGACCAGTTAACTTGATCCCATTTGTATAAAGTAACATGCACATCTTTGGGATTTGAAAAGAAAACAAGAGAAAAGCCCACACAGGTGTAAGTACATCATGCAAGCTCCACACCAGATTTGAATATATCTTCTTGAGGCTATAGGGTACAAATGTTAACCATTTTAAACCTACAGTATTTCCTCCACATAACATACCCTAATATGGCATGTGCATTCTTGTACAAATCTTATATACTGTATTTCACCAGCCTCGGGGTACTGCAGAAAATTGCCATTTTGGGTGGCACAACACATTGGAAGGCTATAGGTTTGAATTGTGGCTGTAATCAGTTTATACATTTTCTACAGGATTTTCTTTGGGATTTTCTCCCACATTCCAGAGATATGTATGTTAATTTAACTTGCATCTCTAAATGTGCCTGGTTTGAGTGAGTGTCTCAGTATGCTCTGACACAGACGAATTTATTTATTTATTTATAAAGCACTTGTGACAGATAGGGGGCGCTCTCTCGCTCCCTTGAACCCTCAGATCAGATGCCAGACACCAGATAAAAGTCCAAATATAATATTTATTTAGACTATAATATGCACAAAGCACCCTCCTCTCCACAATACTCATATAATAACCAATAATACAATCAATAAACAGTTAATCCTCCACTCTCCCAGACGCGTTGCCACCCTTCCACCCAGCTCACCTCAATGTCTGGGATCTCCCACAGTCCTTTTATAGTCCATGACCCGGAAGTGCTTCCAAACCCTGAGTCCACGTGACTTCGTAGCACTTCCGGGTCAGATCAAAAAGTCTTCTTTTTCATCCCGGAAGTACGTCATTCCCTCTGTCGCCGTGACTAAGACATACTTCCGGGTTATAGGTGAAATCAAAGTCTTTGGGTGTTCCTGCAGTGGCCCCTGTAGACCCCTATGGTATCCAGCAGGGCTGTGATGAAAAACTCCACTGTCCATGATGCCCTGCTGGAACTCGGGGCACCTTTATGTTGCATGCAGGGCTCCACCTGGTGACCTGGGGATATTGTCCGGGATGAAAGGCCGGCCATATCCCACACACTTTAAAAACAGCATTAAGGCTGACCAAAGTGCTGTAAAATAAAGACCCAACATATCAGACAAACAATAACCAAAGTATAAAAGAAACATAAACACATAAGAGCTGAAGAGATTAATAATAAAAAGTACACAGATAGTCAACATATCATACTGGGTTAAAGGCCAGGGAGTAAAAGTATGTTTTTAAATAAGATTTAAAGACAGCAAGTGAAGGAGCCTGCCTAACGTGCAACGGCAAATCGTTCCAGAGTTTTTTTTTTTTTTGTTTTTTTTTTGATTGCCTTATACAATTTCTTGTATTAGGAATTTGTTAGTTTTCGCATACCCCTTGGGGTCAGAGCGCAGGGTCAGCCATTGTACAGCGCCCCTGGAGCAATTACAGGTTAAGGCTCTTGCTCAAGGGTCCAGCAGAGTAGGATCTCCTTTTTGGCAGTGACGGGGATGCAAACCGGCAACCTTCTGGATACCAGCACAGATCCTTAGCCTCAGAGCCACAATTCCGCCCAATTTTTGGAGCTGCAACAGAAAAAGCCTGATCACCTCAGAGTTTGCATCGTGCCTTAGGAACATGTAAAAGCATCTGGTCTGCTGACCTACGAGGGCGAGATGGTACAAAAGGGTGCAGCAGTTCTAACAGATGAAGTGGGGCGCAACCATTAAAAGATTTAGAAACAAATACAAGGACCTTAAAATGGACTCAAAAACGAACTGGATCCAGTGAAGGGAAGCCAAAAGACTGGTTATTGCCTTCTGCCCAATGTTACTTAGATAGTTTCAAGGTGTCTACAACTCTGAACTGTTTAAACTGTGTTTAGTAATGGAGAAATGTGTGCAGAGATGAATGAGCGACTCTGAAATTCTTCTGTATGTGTAATGTGGGTGTATATATACATGTGCCCTTAGGTGGACTGGCATCGTGTCCAGAGTGTGTTCCTACCTTGCAAGTAATCCTATGACAACAGGCTGCAGGTTGGAAATTGGATGGGAGCAGCACAATGACTGTCAACAAGGAGACTTGGGTTCACATCCTGAGTGCTCCCTGCATGGAAGTTTGCATGTTCTCCTCATGTCCATGCTGGTTTCTGGAGGGTGCTCTGGTTTCCTCCTAGAGTCCAAAGGCATGCAGAGGTTAGGTGAAATGGCACTGAATTGGCCAGTGTGTGTATGTACGCGTGTGTATGTGTGTGTTCACCTTGTGATGTACTGGCACCTTTTACAGCGTTTGTTGCTGCCCGAGATATTCTGTACCCTCTCCAGGACCTTGCTCAAGATAATGAGGTTTGAAAATGGATGGACTGATGGAAATCAGATAGGTGGATGGATAGAAGCAAAATATATTCATATGCAAACATTGTATAATATCTATAGGAGCAGAGTGTCTTCTTGTATAGATTGTGCTTGAATGAGTCTGTACACAGACTATATTAATTTGTAGATGCATTGAAAGAACCCACAATATTATATCAGCAGTGCCATTATACACATATAGTGTATCCCAGAATACAGCGCACAGAGTATATACTTTCAGACCATGAAATAGAGACGGTATTCCAAGATCAGGAGCGTTTGAGTCTACAGTAAACAACCTCCACAAAGCCTTCTTAGAGACAATATTACTGGCAGCAAGGGAATCTGAACTTCTATTTGATTGCTTTCTTTTCTTTACTTTGGATATAAAAAAAAACACCACACAGAGAGCATCCCAAAAATAAATACTGAAGATAAATGAGAATTCCTTTAGGTTTTCAGTGTTTTAAATTATTTTGCTATTTGATGTGTTTACTTCGAAAACAAATTTAGACTTCTTGTCACATGCAACAAAAGTAATGAATTCCTTCTAAAGGTTTTTCTTTCAAACACACGTCTCTCTTTGCCTACCGTGGAAACAAGGCTTAGGAAGTCACAGGAGGCATTTTAACAGCAATACCAGAATTTTATTAGGAGCTTCAGAACAGTGAGCTAACCAAAGGAGACTTCAGTAAGAAAAATACACAGAAAAAGAATACAATGTAGGTTTTGGAGAATGCTCTCTGGATCCAAGCAGCTGGGAGGATATCCTGCCCTCTTCATATCTCTGCTCATTTGATGGTCCACAGCCTTCTAGTAGGAAAAATTTTGTATTCAGTTAATATGCCCATTTCAACAAAAGAGACTTATCCTAAATTAAAACATGATTATCTGTAAATTGGGCCGAATGAGTGTCATGGGATGGTAGACTTAAAAAAAAGCTTATAATTAGTCATTTAATCCATAGAACAATTACCTAATTCATACTGTGCAAAGTCCCCTATTGAGGAACATTTGGGCAAGAAATTGGTGATTTGTTATCAGCGTAAAAAATTCCTGAGCTAAAAAAGAATCATACACGATACCAATTCAAAGTATGGCAAATACTCCTCAATAAACAGCCATAGTAAGTTCACCCAGCTCACTGATCTCCAGTTACCTAAAGGATCTGAGTGCCATGTCTTTAGGTCATGGATGGGAACTGGAACAACTGTGGAAATCCCTCACAATAACAAAACTATTTCCTCTCCAGTCTCTGTTTCTCCTTTCAATTCTGCATAACACTGGACTTACTTTCTTGATGCTCTGCTGTCAGCCCAGTCCAGAGAAGATAGATAAATATTTACACTAGAGATAAACAAATCCAAATCATCTTACAGATGCCATTAACAGCATGCACAATGTGATACAAAAATTTGTGTGTTTAATTCAGGAGTATCAATTTGAGTTGAATTTGTAGTGCTTCAGGTTAATTTTGTGTAATACTCTAAAGGAAAGACCTCCTAAAACATGTACACTTCCAATATTAAGAACAAGATCTTTGCTACTATCTTCTTTACTTGTTGTAAAGCCCTCGCGGCAGCATACAGCATATTTGTAATTATGGACTTGTCTACGCGACAGGTCCATGAAATGCGCTGTGCAAAAGCTTATTACAACAGAGTGCATACATAAGTAAAGGTTAAATGTTGTATAAAATAGAATACAAATTCACAAAGGAGTTCCATCAATCATCTTCACTAGCTAACTGACCCGAGGCTTGTTTTCCTGTCTACTTCTCATCTTTCATTTGGGTATAAGGTAGAGTGAAGAGCATGAAAACATGGAAAGTTTATGAGAATGGATAAAAAAAATTAAAAACAGAAGAGCTTTCCTTTTGTCACATGATAATTTATTTCAGACCCTCAGGGCAGAACTGTTTTGTATATGAATGATTAATTTAATCAATGTTTAACACCAATTACATTTTTAAAATGTTTATAGCTTATGCAGCAACTTGGCACTGAATAGAGTATACTGTATGCTTAGAAATAGCTTGGTATATGGAAAAGGTGACTCTTGATCTCTTGGGCCAGATCATGATCAATAACTAACGGTTTGGTGTCCCACAACTGGCCATCATAATTCAAAGTTTCCTGCAGGAGTGAGTATCCAACAGCTTCACAGTCTAACATTTGTTCATTTTACAGATGCTTTCTTCCAAAGTGACTTTCAAATCGTAATGATCTCAATGTGCCACAAGTTTTCTTGTTCATGTCAGGCCTGTCAACCTCATTTTTAAATTATTTCATACATTATCTGTTTCTGGCTGGTGATCCACCCTTGCTTTCTAGGATCTAAAGTGGAAATGACATTGCAGCTCCACAATGTCATGGCTCCATGATATGGTAGGCATGCCACATGTTTCTGAGTGTGATTTCGAGGCATTTCCACCTTCTAAAAGTAGACAAACTTTGTAAGCTCTCCTTACCTTTTTCTATTTTTGAAAAATCATATTTATATTTTTAGCATGAGTGTCCACAGTGCAGCCCATCAACACCAGCATTCTTGTGGAAAAAGCTAAGCTGCTAAACCACAACACAGCATTCTGCCTTGTAAAGCATAACTGGTTGAGCAAACCTAAGCTTGCACAGAGAGCTAACTGTTATAAGCAACTTGAAAGCAAAAGTGTGGCAAAATTTATGTAGGAAGAAAATAACCGGGAAATGAAATGTTAACAAGAGCTGGCAGTAATCTTATTCTAGAAAGAAGCAAAGGTCAGAAAGCCAGGAGAGACTAAACCAAATGGTACGAAACAAACAATCCTCACAGTAAGTACAAATAGAAAAAAAAAGTTTTTTATTTTCTCTTTTTTATTCAAATCCAATGACAGAATACATAAAGGTGTGTGCCACCATTTAGCATAATGTCAACATCATGACAAAATGCACAGTGATACAAGTAAGTATGTGACTTTAAACTATCCTGGTAAGCTCTCCGATCCTAAAAACTATCAGAATTATGATGTGAATGCCTTACAAAAAAATCAATATAAATATCAAAACTTTAGGACCTAAAATATATTCTTAACAAGAAACAAGCATGTGAAAAAGGTAACTGATGTATTTGTCTTGATAAATGACTATTTTAAGAGACTGGCCAAAAATGAGGAAGAATCTCAAATGCAAGCAGACAGATAGTACAGTGACAAAATCCAATAAAGGGACAAAGATACTATCAGAGAGAGGTTCATAAACAGAGAGTCAGAACTGAAGCAAAAACATGACCAAAACTGTATACCCCAAAAGACAAAACAAAAGTCAAAAAGTATGAAGCCACAAAAACACTAGAAATGGGGGAATTTTACTGATCATACAGTGTGGCACCCGGCTCATGCTTCCTTCAGACCATGAGGGGGCGACCGCCCTGGTTGTACTGGGGGCTCAACCCTGTAGGGGCCCATGGTCACCGCCAGGGGGCGTCCCCCCTGCCTGAAGGACCCTGGACCACAGTACTTCCGCCACACCAGGAAGTGCTGGGGGGAAGAAGAGAGGGAACACCCGGAGTGCTTCCGGGGAGACAGCTAGCACTTCCGCCACACTGGGGCGTATCGGGTGGAAGATTGCCTGTGCACGCCTGGAGCACATCCGGGTATGGATAAAAGGGGCCGCCTCCCTTCATTCATGGCTGGAGTCGGGTGGAAGAGGACGAGGTCTGGAAGGAGAGAGAAGGAGGCGGTCTGAAGGAAAGGTGTTGTGGTATTGGCCTGGACTTTGGGGGAGTCTGTGGGTTGCGTGGCACAATAATTGTAAATAATAGTTGTATAATAAACGTGTGTTGGGTGACAAAACAATGTCTGCCTGTCTGTGTCCGGGCTGTTCCCCACAATGGCATCCCAGATGGGACTCTCTGCCTGCTACAAGGCAGGGACTCCATAAAAATAATTTTGCGGGCAGTCCGGTACAGCAGGCAAACCCACACATGCGTCACGGGAGCGGCGTGCCCACAGACCGCTAATGGACCACGGTCACAAGGTTCTCTCCTGGTGCGGCGGAAGATCGACAGGCCTTACCTGAGTGCAGCAGGCTCCAGGGAGTGTGCTGTCGCAGAGGGCGCCCGGGATGGCGCAGTGTCGAGGGAGGCCATGCCAGGGACGTTTCCCTGGACAGACGGGACCCGGGAAGTGAGTTCCCTGCTTGTCGGCAACCGGCACTGCGGGGCCGCGTGTGTTTTGTGTTTAGCAGGGCGGGGCTGCCCGGATCCTTGTCGGTGGCAGATTCGCGCTGCTCTGCGGGGCTTTCAGGAAGCGGCAGCAGCAGCAGAGGCTGCAGAAAAGGAGACGCTGCAACTCAAAGAGCCGGCTCGTCACCGCACCAGGAGGAGAAGAGCCAAAATGGCCGCGGGCCGGAAGTCCCTCCCCGTGACAGGCACGGGATTGGGTGGTGTGTCTTGCGTACCCGCCGATGATTGGATGGAGGCGGAACCAAGGAATGCCCATCTCGTGCAGGGGGGAGACCTGATTGGGCCGGAGAAAGAGGCCCAAAGTAAGCAGTCAAAGCAAGGGGCTGACAGACAGGTAGGCTCTGTGCTGGCTGACTTCCTGTCTTTGCCTGTAGTGCTGCGTGCGCTGGAGGAGTCCCTTCAGGCCGTAGCGCCGCTGTTGCAGGTGCTCAGTACGCTCTGTGCAGACCTGCAGGAGCTGGAGGTGAAGGCAGGCGCGTCATTACAGGTGCTGCATGCTGCGGTGGAAGGGCGAGTCGCTGGATCCTTTGGCCGGAGCTGTACAGTGGGAAAGATAGGTAAAGCCGACCATAAGGGAGATCCAACCGAAGGGGCCCGTGACGTTTGTGATCGGAACCGAGTAGGTGGGTCTCCAACAGCGGATGCAGCGGTGCAGGCTGTTCGCGAGGTGAGGGGAGCAACATCGAGAGGGCAGGCAGGACAGGGGCTGATGAGTGCCCTGGGTCCTAGCGCCCGACACCCCGAGCCTGCAACAGTCTCCCGTCGTTCTGTATGGACGCAAACGGGCTTGGATCTGTGCGTTTCCCATGCGCAGACCCAGACCATTGGGGCGTCCAAGAGTGATAGGAGGAATCAAGGGGTGAATGCCGGTTCCTCCGATAGGAAGGGACGTGCAGCTGAGTGCGCACGTCCAGAGAAGGGCCAATCCCCAAAGTCAGCGGAGAAGAAAAGAATGCAGGCGGTCCTGTCAGTGTTGTCATCAGGAGGGACACGGAACCCGTGGAGGGGGTGCTGAACAGGTAAGTTCCAAGGTCCCCGTCAGAGGAGGGAGCGCTGCCAGTGCATGGCACAGAGGGACGCCAGGGAAGGGTGTCCAGGCAGCGGCTCTACCCCCTTGTTTCTGTGTGTTGCAGGACCGGACCAGGGACGAGCAGTAGGACCTGCTTCGTGGGAAGCCGGCCCTCATCGGACAGACCGTCTGGCAGGAGGACACTTCGCTGGCAATGGGGTGCCACCACAGCTGGTGGAGGCTACGGAGGGGTGAGTGGCGCTAACAAAAGGGGCGCGACAGCCTCGGAGGGGGTGCCGAACGAGTAGGCCCCGGGGTGCCGAGTTGGACCCCGGCACTTCAGGAGTAGGACCCGCTTCGGGGGTGTGCCGCCCTCGCGGGCGTGCCACTCCTCCCGATTGGTCTTCGCTGGCTGTGGGGCACTGTGGTACCCGGCTGGGATTCCTACCCGGCCGGGACACCCGGGGAGACAGGAGGAGGACTCATTCCTCCTCCAGACCATGAGGGGGCGACCGCCCTGGTTGTATTCGGGGCCACGGGTACAGGGCTTAGAAGCTCAACCCTGTAGGGGCCCGTGGTCACAGCCAGGGGGAATCCCCCTGCCTGAAGGACCCTGGACCCCAGTACTTCCGCCACACCAGGAAGTGCTGGGGGGAAGAAGAGAGGGAACACCCGGACTGCTTCCGGGGAGACAGCCGGCACTTCCGCCACACTGGGGCGTGTCAGGTGGAAGATTGCCAGTGCACACCTGGAGCACACCTGGAGCACATCCGGGTATGGATAAAAGGGGCCGCCTCCCTTCATTCGAGGCTGGAGTCGGGTGGAAGAGAACGAGGTCTGGAAGGAGAGAGAAGGAAAAGGCATTGTGGTATTGGCCTGGACTTTGGGGGAGTCTGTGGGTTGTGTGGCACAATAATTGTAAATAATAGTTGTATAATAAACGTGTGTTGGGTGACAAAACGATGTCTGCCTGTCTGTGTCCTGGCTGGCTGTTCCCCACAACAGATAAACTAAATCAGTGTTTGAGAAACATCACCATCACACATTACTAGTTTTATTTCTTCTTCATGATGTGATAACATAATCTGGTGTCATGAACCTTGGCCTTCAAATATTATTTGAGTATTTGTAAGAGTTTTTAGGTCAAGGAATCTATTTGTTATATTCATGTTTTTGTTTTCATGTGTGTTTAAATCCTTTCATGTTCTTCTGTGGCTCCATACTTATAGGCCTTGTCATTTTGGAAAACTTTGTTGATGGTTGCTATGCCATTGCTATCATGGATGATATGAATGATATGGATGTCCAAAGCTAAATGCACAAAATAAAAAACTTAGCACTTATTGTTTATGTCAGTTCTGAGTTTCTGGTTATGAGACTTTGTTTGCCCTTCAAAATAAGATTTGTGCCTTGGATTTGGTTTACCATTTTGGCTTTCAATTACAGCACTTCATATTGACCACATCCAGCTTTATTTAAGAAAACTTAGTTTTCCTAAATAAGTAATAGTTTTACTAATACTAATACTGGGTAGGGCCTGCTTTTGCTTTCATAAACAGTTCTTTGTGGAACAGATTCCACAAAATGTTGGAAACATTCCTTTGGGATTTCCTGCTGTGTGAATCTCCCGTTCTACCACATCCCAAAGGTGCTCTACTGGATTCAGATCTGGTGACTGGGAAGGCCACTGAAGAACACTGAATTCATTGTCATGTTCATGAAACCAGTTTGAGAAAAGTTTTGCTTTGAGACACAGTGCAGTTTCATGCTTGATGTAGCAATTAAAAGATGGGTAAATTGGAGCCATGAAGGGATGCACACTGTCAGCAACAAGACTGAAATAAGATGTGGCATTTAAGCGATGACTGATTGGTATTTATGGTCCCAAAATATGTCAAGAAATCATTACCTAAACCATTACACCACCACTGCTACCCTGGACTGTTGACACAAAGTGGGTTGGGTGGATGGATTCATGCCATTGGCATCAAAACTGTGACACTACCATTTGTGTGCCTCAGTAGAAACTGAGATTAATTAGACCAGGCTACGTTCTACCAGTCTTTAACTGTCTAGTTTTGGTGAAGCTGTGCCCACTGCAGCCTCAGCTTTATGTTTTCAGCTAGTGGGAGTGGAACCTGACATGTTCTTGTTCTGCTGTTGTAGCCTAAGGTTTGATGTGTTATGTATTTTGAGATGCTATTCTGCTCACCACAGCTGTGGAGAGTAGTAATCTGAGTTACCATAGTTCTCTCAGCTCAAACCACATGATTGTTAAGTGTATAATATTGATATAGCCTAAACTATAACAAGAACACCAGCAATAGAACTGTACATCTGGGATAAATAATAATAATAATAATAATAATAATAATAATAAACACTTCATACAATTAGTTTAGCGGCATCCAGGCACTGAATTTGAAATTGTATTGAAATAAAGACCATTGTTTTATGTTTTGTAGTGCACAACTTTCTGCCCAATGAAAGGTTCAGCTGCTAGCCACTTGAAAGAAGCAATAATAAATAACTGTTGTGCCCAATGCAAACACACAATTTGACTCAACATCAAATCTTGTCAAACAGCTTCATTATTTCACAAATAACTGTAAGGCTGCAATTGACCTGATGGCATATTGGTTAACAGTGGTGCTTCACAATTTTAAGGGTCAATGTGGACTCTGCTGGTTCTCCCTATTTACTAAGCATTCACCGGTGACCTTGGATGTTTCAAAGACAAACATGATTGGTAGTTTGTAAACTCCACAAATAGTGTGTCTTGTGATGATCACAATAGGTTCCTGCCATATGCACAGTAGTGAAATGGCATAAATGGATTAAGAAAAATCTGATAAAATCTCACATTGTAGGGAAATGCATTTTTAAATTGGATAAGTAAGAGCAAGTGGAATGTACATATCTGCAATTCTATATTAAATAGCGCCTCAAATTTGCCGACAAAGACTTGAAGAGGGAAGAGAAGTTGATTTTTTTGTCAGTACTGTTAAACAGACTTGAATATAATTACTTTGATCTTTACATGGCTTAATTCCTTTGTGTCTGCAAGACAACACTGGAATGTCTTCCCCAGTGTTCTCAGATATTGGCATTTTGACCCTAATGGGAATGAAATTGTTAGAAGAAGAAAAAAAAAATCCATACAAGTTCAGTGTAGCATATGGGATGATTCCAAGACAGACGGTAGAGACGCTGGCAGCACAACTTCTATATGAAGAGGCTTCTCTGAGGCAGTTTTATACAAGGAGATGGTAACTGTTTTTGAATTTTTTTGTTGGTATATGCAAATACTTTACAGCTCTGCTAAGAAAGGACTGCTTAGCATTTTTCTTTGTGACTCCTCTTCAACTCGTGCTAAAAATTTGATACTAACTTAGCCTGAGGCAAAAGTATCTGCAGATAAGAAAGAAAGAAAGAAAGAAAGAAAGAAAGAAAGAAAGAAAGAAAGAAAGAAAGAAAGAAAGAAAGAAAGAAAGAAAGAAAGAAAGAAAGGACTTTCTTTTTTTCTTTCATTAGTTGTAAATGTCTTCATAGTATAACTGATGGTCATTGCAGGTCATTTTTAACAAAGGCGCTTTTAATATGTGACTTATGAACCATCCCTATATTTATTAAAAAGCTGCAGTGTAGGGTTGCCACGGCCTCTCAGTTAAGTGTATGCCAGTTCATACTTTATGTTCTTTGTTGATTTACTCTTAGCTTTTGACAATGGTCTATCAAGCTTTAAATTGCTGGAATGCTCTATCAAGAAACTAAATCAACTGTGATCCTTTGTTTTTTTCACTCTGCTAAACATATGTTGCAGAGTTCTTTCAATCATTCTGTCTAGTAAGATAGATTTGCTGATTTCTGAACTTAAACTCAGCAGTGCCTCTTACCAAAGCACACAAAGGATGCTTGTTCAAACACCCTTCCATTAAAAAAGCTGGAACTTCCCACACTGCTGAAATACTCTACACTTTATGTTAATTTGCAAACTTTTTGACTGTGTGCAAATTATTATTTATTTTTTTACTGGACTGGGAACCAATTGTGAACTATAAAAAAAAAAATTCTGTCAGGTCAGATTATTGCTTGTCGTTATGCTTCAGGCAGTAAATAAGTCCTCTGTAAAAGTACTGTAAGCTCAAGATGCAGACCTTATGGGAGAACAAAAAAACAAATGTCCTGGCCATGGTATCTGAATTTGTAACCTGAAGAACTGCCTTAAAGCCCACAGTTTTCAGGATGACAACAAATGTTCACAGCTAAACCACCTTTAAACTGAATTTCATTATACCATTTTTAATCTCTCCATTCCGTGTTTTACCAACCTGAACAATTAATCATAATGTATTAAAAGAATCTAAGCAAAAACATGAAGGTGTTACTTATCTCTACCCAAAGAGTCACCATATTAAACATATACAATGCCTGACTGTGTTTACTCCATTCTACTTTAAATTAACAGAGTACCATCATTTACATAGAATGCCTCCATCAATTTATCATTTAGTCAGGTTCTTATGGACGTCAAGCCATCTCAATCACCACTCTCAATTCACCTTATCTTGTGCGACTGTACAAGCTCTGCTTAACATTCTTGGCATATCAATTTGTGCCAAGTTTCAGTGAAACCATGTTGCTTTTGTTTTACTTTGCTTGTGGGTCTCCTCCATAAATCCGGTCAATACTGTTTTTGGAATCTCGTTAGTGCACATGTATAGAACATGTCCTAACTGTCCTGATTGGTTTTGTTGTTGTTTTGTTTTTTGTTCCGGATGATTCACAGAACTGACCCTTTTCTTGGTATTCTAGCTCTTTTCTTTGCTGGGACTCCAACTCTCATCCTTATGTTACTATAACAAGAATATCTTGTGTTTTTAAAATGTCAATACATTTATTTGAAAATTCTATAGTGTTTTCTTAAATAAATAAACACTTACTACCCACACAACTCTGTTTAAAATTAATTTTCTTGGGTGGCATAAGACTTGCTCAGTAAGTACTGTTAAGTCAAGGAGAAGCAAAGGATGATGGGAACCATGGCAGGAGTCACATACACCATTAGGTGGCAGCAGAGAGAACTATTACAAAATACTGTATGTGTCTCTTTGGTCTCCTTTATGGACAAGCAGCCCTGAATTGTCAGGGTCTTTAATAGAAGGAATTGGAAGAACACCTGGGGCCACTAGGGGGAACATTGACAAGAAAACACCAGCAGTTGCCCAGCCCTTTGCTTGACTGAAAAGGCAAATTTTCCATGTGTTTTATTCAGGTATATTACCTTTATCTGTAGGCACTGTATGCATGAAGAGCCACTGTTTCTCTTTTTCACATAACTATATACACACATATATACTATATATATCCATCCATCCATTTTCCAACCCGCTGAATCCGAACACAGGGTCACGGGGGTCTGCTGGAGCCAATCCCAGCCAACACAGGGCACAAGGCAGGAAACAATCCCGGGCAGGGTGCCAACCCACCGCAGGACTATACTATATATAGTAGATATCAAAAGATAAAATAATTACTTTATTAACTTTCAATTATACTATACTGTGCATATATAATACCTTTACAATTTGATCTATTTTGATCGATTTGACTTGTTGAAGGTCACAGAGTGAGGGGAAAGCAATAACCTTGCACTACAAGTTCTACTGCCTCATCTGTTACGCTGCATTGCCTTTCTATGTATTAAGCAAAGATGGCTTACTTTTCTGATTCGGTCATAATGTACAGGGCTCAATAGTTTGAAATGGGAGAATAAAAACTATCAAAACAGTGCATTGCCCTTCTTTCCTGTCCCCAAATAAACACTACCGAGTAGCTCTTCAACATCAGCAGCATTTCTGACAGCCTCTGCTACTCTAATCAAGAACTGAGGAGATTGTGATATATTTAGGGTGACCTAAAGTGGAAAGGATAGTGTCTAAAATCATTCAAAAGTTAAAACTGTATAAGCATCTTCTTAAAAACATAATCTAAAGGGAAGCACTGGCAGACTTGGCAGGAGACTTACACTAACCTGTGGAGCCAGACCTCTTCAAAGACTACTGCTCTGCTGCACACCTTCCCTGAGGTGCATAGATAGAATTACTGAGAAATTTTTGTTGCCTTAAATTTACAGCTGGTACACCATGCAACCATGATCTTCAGTCTTGGTGTCAAGCTGTTAAACCTACCAGAGACTGCCCAAATAGGTATCCTTCTACTGTAATGCAACATGGGTAAATCTAAAGGACTAATGGCCTGTGGCTTAGTAGCAAGGTACTTATTCTTGCTCAGTAATAAGATACCTGCTCAACTTTCCTGGACAGATCTAAGATTTCTATTTTTGCCAAGTAGTTTACTAAAGGCCATGAGACATTAGATGACTTTTCCAATAATTTTCAGTTGTAGCCTTCAATAAATAAGCTTAGTGAGTCAAAAACAGTCTGTGCCATGCGCCTGTGAAACCAGTTGTGTAATGAGATATACCCAGCAACTCTATCCAACTAGTTCATGACTCAAACAAACTGATAACCAACTGAGAGCTGACAACCATTGAATGCTCATTTAGAAGTACAACGCATATAATGCAGCACCAAAACTAAGGAATGCAGGGTGTTTTGGACCTCAAAAACAGAGGAGAGGCTCATCTGTCTGAAAAAAAGGGAGAGATAGCGGCTGAACTCTCAACACTGCTATCTGTGCACTACCCGCTCCATCAGGCAACATGGTATTAGCTATTATAAAAAGGGGTAAGCCCAACTGTGTTGGAAGACCAGCATGCAGTTGACAAATGTGACATGCCCAGCCACTTGCAAACCTGTAAACTAACATGTTTCACTGACACGTTTAACATACCCAATGACTAGAAGCTGTGTAATGTGACATACAGTAGGTTTAAGGCTCAACCTGCAATGTTAGTTGTTTGAAACCAGACTAAAGCCAGATGTATAATATATACATCTGGAGACACCCATGAGTGAATTTTGCTTAAAACTGGATGGGGACAATTAGATGTCTCACCAAGTGTCACATTTCTAAACCAATCCAACACTTCATGAAGGTGGTGCTCAAAGTAGGGGTGGAGATTTTGAACAGCAAAGATCAGAGGTGCTCTTGCTAAGCTGCTCTGGCAGAAAGTAAGCATCTGTTTATGAATTCCCTACAGTCAAAGTCTCCTAAAAATCCATTAGACATATAAATGTGTGTTGCGCGTGCAGACAACACATTGCATGTTTTAAAAATCTTTCTGGCATTTGATGGCATCAATGGACAAGTGATAAATGTTAACAATACATTGTTGCAGGTGCTGTGTGTGCTCTCTGCTGTTTACCATTACAACGACAGTGTTAGAGCTGATGTAAGTTTGTAAGAACTGGTAGCTATATTCATGAAAATATCAGCTGCAAAATATGCATTTAAAGTAAACGGTGTGTCACACTCCGTCACAGAGGACTGCCGTGAAGAGATCCAATAATGAAGAGTCACAGGAGATGTAGATTTTAGTACTCAAAACACCCAAATCAAAAAATCTGCATAAAAAGCACCAGCAGATACACAGATAAGGCTGCACAACATACACCTTTTGACTGCATGTCTAATGAAAAAGTAAAGAAATTTAACATTCAGTGGAGGCTGGTAAAACAAATGTGGGCAGGGGCACAGCTTTTGGAGGGACAAACTGAAGCAGCACTTATCTGTTATATAGTGCCTTTCACATCTACCTGTTAGTGCTGTTTACATCCTATTTATTATATAGTACCTTTCATATCTATCTATCTGGTCATTCCACATGCTCTTGTACTCCTCATCATAGTTTCAATGCACATCTTTGCCTGTCCAGTACCAGACCCATAGGACAAATCCAGGCTAAAATGTTTTACACACTTTTGACTATGCTGCCCAATCTAATGCCAGTTTTCCCATTTCTACTGTGCTCCAAATTTTCAGTCCGTGACATCCACAGTCCCCTTATTCTTTCCATATTCCTGTATAGGGTTATTTCTATAGATGTGGAAAGGTACAGGTGCACCTGCCACCCAAATTCTTTACTACATCTGTCTCTAAATTGCCAAGTCCTCAGCCAACTTGTGTAGTTTCCCATTCTGCCATAAACCCACACCATAATGTCCGCACCCCCACCTCTGTAATCTCCCAATAACATCCATCCATCCATCCATTTTCCAACCCGCTGAATCTGAACACAGGGTCACGGGGGTCTGCTGGAGCCAATCCCAGCCAACACAGGGCACAAGGCAGGAACCAACCCCGGGCAGGGTGCCAACCCACTGCAGGATCCCAATAACATGCACTTCCATTTGTCCTATAATACATTCATAACACAAGTCCAATCCAAATCTTTTTCTGCCTTTTTTTAATGGCCCAGACCTTGGCAATTTCCACTCTATCCCATAAATCCACTTCATACAATCATTAATCCTCTGATTTTTCTCAAGTCTTGCATCCCAGTATATCATTTACTATGCCCACAGAGTCATTCCCACCCTAATTTTATTCTACACTTGCTGCCAGTCTGTCCAGTCCTATGCAAGTGTGCCAGGCTTACCTCACCTGATCACAAATTCTCATTGTAAGATCCACAGACTCCCACATCTTAAAACATAACTTGCCCTCCAACCTGTCTTGCACTACATCAACAGGACAAATCCAACCTATATCTTATTCTGCCTTTACGATCATGATACCTATATTTCCTTTTTGCATAAATTTTGCCCTTCTTTCCTTGAGGCTTGAAAATTTTTCAATTACTTTCTGATTAAATTAAAGTCATTTCACTAAGCCTGCCAAAAAAGTCAGCCAATAGATGGACAAGAAGTGTTGATTTTTGGTCACCTATTCATTGTGCCTTCTAATGGCAATCCTGTAGCATTCATCTAGCTATTTAGCAATACTAAGCCTGCCAAAAGAATTTAGCCTCATGTTATTGTTTAAATGACTGCAGCTACTTTCATACCACTTGCATTTTTCAGTAAAATGTTTTAGATATCGTATCCTTGCCGTTGTCACAACACTTCGGTACCAACAATTTTAAACTACAAAAAAAAGAAAGCAGAAAAGGGCATTACTTACACCACACCCAGTCAGCCAACCCCATTTGCCATAATAAGAGCTGGAAAAAGTCAGTGTGTAAGCTCATCTTTGAATTCTTAATTCAGTACAGTCCAGTTGAATTTCCCTTATCTTCTTTTTTTTCTACAAGTGAATTATTTATGAAGGGATGTTTCATTAAAGAAACCCAATTTTCTTTCATTTCTGAAGTTCCACTTGAAGTTGCCAACAATGTCACGCTTGTTCATCGATAGTTAAGTAACATGACATAGTTCTTCGACAATTGTCCAATTACATTAGATTAAAAAAAAAAACTAAAACGATACTAATTTGCTGCAAATAAATATGGAGTTGCATCCCTGGAAAAATCTGAAAGCAACCAATTAAAGAGCAGCCTCAGGTCACCTGCTTGCCAAATGATCAAGGACTTACATAGACTCTCATTTGGATGGCGTCCTTCACTCCAGAAATACAGGTATTCACACAGAATTTTTTTTTTTAATTCACACAGAAATTAAATATGTTCTGACACCAGGCACATTGTGCAAATCAACAAATGTACTTCTTGATTATTTCACACTATCTAAGTCATTTGAGTAAATTGGGTTGGCACCCTGTATTACAAATCGACAAATAGCCACTCTTAAAATTACTATCTAATTGGAAATGCAAACATGCCATGACAAAATAGCCACAGCATTTTAACACACAGTGTATCCATAAAGTACAATGCTTATCTAAACTCTAGTTGCTATAGTTATGTCATATAGTAATGCAACAGTAAAAAGTTCTGACAGAAGCACTTTTCAAATGTGTGAGCCCAGTAGTTGCAGTGGTCTTGTGTGTGTGTGTGTGTCTGTCTGTCTGTCTCCACTGTTGCAGTGCTCATTACAACAAACAAATTAACAAGGTTACCTTGTGCTACTAAGCTTCTGATGGATAACAACAATTTTAGCTTATTACTTTTTCCCAGCATCAAGATTTTCTTTAGTATCTTTTGCTCTCTCTCAGAAACACCAGCAGTGGTTTAAAAATGCAAGGACTGCAGAAATTAGAGGTACAGTAGGTGTTTTAGGCAGAAGCCTTTCAAGTGTAGCCTTGCAGGCACCATATTTTGCTGCTATTCACTACACACATTTTAATGGCTTGTCCCCAGATGTGTATTTTCATCTGTGAATCATGTCTGGCCTGTAAGAGTACACACTTTATAAAGAGCCTAGACTAACTCAATAGGAGTCATTAATGGATAAAAGGAAGTTTTTAAAACAAAACTATATACAGATCAATGGAAACTCAGGAACAGATGACATGAAACCAGACCAGAATATGGGTAGCGTTTGATAAAACATAAAAAAGACCTCTTGGAACTAGGATATTTAGGCTACCCTGTACAGCAAGACGTCTCTAACAACCAGAAAGCGGCTAATGCAATGGTAAATTTGAGGCATGAAGAAAATTCTGTCTCCAGATGAGACAGAGGTTCTGACAACAGAGGCAGAGGTCAGAGGAAATAGGTTATATGGTACCCTGAGCACTGGGATTACTTGAAAGTATATCACTTTAAAGACTACAATAATGTTGATCAATAAAGCGATCAGAATAAAGCAAATAGACAATATTTTACTGACAATAGACTATGATACTCCAGAGCCGTCTACACGTTGCAAGGAACCCAAGCACAGAAAAGATTTGCACCTCCTCAGAAATAGTATGACTACATGTAGAAAGGTTCTCAAAGGTGAGATGCAACTGCTACAGTGGTCCATTAGGTGAACTCTTGGTTGCAAAAATAGCTTATGAAACACTCATCATCATGATTGAAAAATTTGTAACTGGTCTTGCTCATTCTGTGTAATGCTTAGTTGACAAAGTCCTCAAGCAGAACAAATGCAGCCATGGCTTCTTATTCTTCAAATATTTCAGTCTGTATGGGTGAGTCAAATAAAACTTTAAAATTGTGATAGAACATCAATTGCAATGACATTAGGAGTGTCTGGCAGGTGGACACAAAGTGCATATCTGCACCATGACATCACAGGAGTAGTATAAAAATGGCAGTCCCACTGGAAACATGCAGCAAAGAGGAGCAATGTTTTGTCATCCACTTTTTCAGCAGTGAAGGGGTAAAACCTATGAAAATTCATCAGCAATGTGGAGTTCAGAGTAGAGGGTCTTACTGCAACATGGTAATGCTCAAGCCCATACAACGGTTACAACCATCAGTGGTCTGCACTTAGAATGTCTTCCACATCTGCCATAGTTGCCCCTAGTCATTTCCATATCTTTGGATCACTCATAGAGGTGATGAGCAGAAAGACTTTCAAGTCAGATGAAGGCATGTAGCAGGTGGTGCACGAGCAGCTGCACACACAACCAAATGACTTTTTTTTTCTAGAGGAAACCATGCACAATTTAAGTGCTGTAGGACTTGTATCAGATGCCATGGAGATTACATATAAAACTGATGCAGTTGTGTGACACATTTGCTGCAAAAAATTATGATAAAAAGCATTAAAGGTTTTCATTTGACTCACCCCCGTATATGTATGTAGATAGTAAACATGCTGCCCTAATTGGTGACTAACATTGCCAAACTGGTGAACAGAATGTCACATTTTAACTAAATGATATTTGAAATAATGAGACACAAACTGTGGGTGTTTTGTAATAGTCCACAGCAAAATCAATGAGAGGCATTTTAAAGGTTTTTTTTTTTTTTTTTTAAATGTTATGAAACAAACCTTCCACTGTTTGTTCTCATGTCTTTCTGCATTGTCATTTTGCTGGCCTATATCAAATATGTTAATGGCATTCTAATACTGATTGTCTTATATTAGTTGTCCTTTTCTTTGGGTGATAAGGTTTTTATATTTATTTTGCGCATTAATAAATGAGTCTCAAGACTGAAAGAAAAGTGAATGAGTAGCGTACCAGTAAGCTTAAATAAGGGAAACATTATATGCATTTTAATTTGTGTGCATATAACAATGTTTTCAGATCAGTTTTTGATTTTATAAATCCTAGTTTGTACATCAATTTTCAAGTAGGATTGAATCAAAGCAATTTAATATCAAAATTGTTTGTATGAATATTTTGTAAATAAGGCCTACCTTTCACATGTCAGCATTATTTTCTTTATACGCATATCCTAAAAACGTGCATGTTAGGCCAGTTGGCTACTCTGAATTTGCATTGTATGAACTGATCTGAGTATGTGTATATCCTATATCCTGTCCCATATCCTTTCATTTCTGTCCAAACCATTGGAACGTGTTGTCTCTAATCAAACCTCTTTCCTTTCTTACATAGACTAAACTGCTTGATCACAATCAGTCAGGCTTCAAGAAGGGCCATTCCATCGAGATGGCTCTACTTACTGTTGTGAGCACGTAAGGGCAGACTAGAGCTACCAACATGTCACCTGTCCTCATCCTGCAATTCACTTCTCTGCATTCAATATGGTCAACTACCATCCTACTTGCCACCCTCTCTGACATTAGCATCACTGGGACTTCCCTCAAGTGGTTTGAGTCCTACCTCTTGAACATACCCTACTGTATGTCCTTGCATGGAGAGATGTCATGAGTACATGCCCCAAGGATCAGTGCTAGGACCTCTCCTTGTCTCTCTATATACACTTCCTCACAAGGCCGTATCATCCTGTGCTGTGGCTTTTCTAATTGGTGCAATGCTGATGATATGCAGCTGTACCTGTCTTTTCCTCTAGAGGACCGCTCAGGATCAGCTAGAATCTCTGCATGTCTCACTGATATTGCAACCTGGATGAAGGAACACCATCTCCAGCCTCACTCTGGCAAAGACAGACCTTCTTGTTATTCCAGCTAATCCATTTATTCATGCACACCATCTATAGTACATTTAGTTTGGTTCATTATCACTAACACCCATCAAGCTTTTGCAAAACCTTGTGGTGGTGATTGATGACCAGCTGTCCTTCACGAACCATGCTGTAATGGTCTCTCAGTCTTGTCGATTCACTCTATATAATACCTGCAAGATCATACAGTATCTGAAAGAGTATGTAAGCTGGTCCAGCGTTTTGGTCTTGTCACGTCTGGACTATTGCAACTCTCTGCTGGCAGGGGTACCAACATGTGTCACCAAATCACCACAGATTATTCAAAATGCAGCAGCAGGTCTGGTGTTCAACCACCTGAGGCAGGCATGTGTCACTGTTCTTTCCAGATTACCACAGTGGCTTCCTGTAGTGACAGGTATCAAGTTAAAATCCTTGATACTTGCCTACAGAGTAGTCAATGGGTCAGAACCTATAAATACGGAGATACTTGTGAGGTTATATGCTCTTTTTTGACCATTCAGGTGTGGGTCTGGGGATGCCACCTCTGAGTGCTGTCAAATCTCAGTCCAGACTCTTTTCATGTGTAGCTCCTGTCTAAGCAAGCTGCCCACATCCATTTGAAATACAGATCCTTCAATGAGTGTAAGAAGTGCAAGAAATATACCAAAAGCGCATTTGGTGAATTTCTGTGTGATTGACATTAGCTGTTAGGTTTTGTAACCTAGGAATTGTATCACACTTGCATTTTGTTTTAAGCCACTCACTTGTGGACATCAATTTTTTTCTCTTGTCGTCTATCACTTGTTCCCAAGCAGTACCCCAGACTGATGTTTACTTGATCGTGTTGACTTCTTTTGAAAGTTGCTTTGGATAAAAGTGTCTGCTGAGCAAATAAATCTAAATGTCAAGCCTACTTAATCCAATAAAGTGTCATGAGGACCTAGAACCTATCCGGAGAGCCCTGAAATGATAGCCGTTGCATGGCAGGGTCCAATCACACACTGCACTTCAGCTGAGCCAGTTTGGAAGTGACAAGTAACCTGCCCCTCCAAGTCTTTCCAGATATGGAAAATAAATGTAAGTACCTAAGAGAAAACCCACTAAGGTACAAAAATAAATGTATGATCCTAATACACATGCCATTAAGGTACAAAGAGAATACATTGACTCCACAAGAGAAGACCAGGCTTAGGATTCAAATCCAAGTTGTTTAACTGTGAATCCGCAACCACAAACACTGTGCCATCACACTGAATCAAACATTTCTATTCACGTCAATGCAAAAAGTAAAAGGAAAAATACAAGTGGGATTTGTATTAATCCAACAAAATCAAATCAATCATTTGCAGGTAATATGGTGATATTTCTTTATCTTGTCTGTAAAATGAAAGTGGTGGATGGGTTCCCCCTCCACTGAAGTACTGAAATGTGCAGAGAATGGACAGATTAGAGTACAAGGCAGTGATCCACTGAGATTCAGTCCCATCTGATAGCATTTTGTGGATTAATTGTCTTGGCTTCTTGATTCAGATTATTTGTTAAAATGTAACTTCATGTCTAAAATGGCATTGTTTGGTTCAAGTGTTATTAGAATTTAATAATGAATTTTGATAGGGTAATTCTGTTTATTTAATAAGCGATCACCTAGCATTAATATGAACAATGAAAAATGATCATGTTGTCAACAGAGATAGCAGGCACCAGTAATTTCTGTTTTGTTGAAAGTTCTTAAGATGCAGCTGGGGACCATGGTTATGCATTTGATTTCTTTGTGCTCATCTAGCGAATCATCCATATTCTCTGTGAAGCAGCTTCTATGGTAAACCTCTGGGGCATTTTAACCTTTTAAATGAATACTGAAAGCCTGTAAACTTAATAATTTTACCTAAATACTTAAAGAAAATCAAATAGCAGTGCCACAGTAAAATGTAAAACACATAACAGCAAAGTATAATGCACAGGGCCATCATGATGAGCACAGCTTCCTTGGCATTCAGAGTTTGGATTTTCAATCTACTTTGCAAAATCGGCACGTACTGTTTACAGTAGTCTCTGTTGACAAGGATTTCACCCAAAGTCCATCTATCTGGTCTATGTGGTGTGAGGATGTGTGCACATGTATTTGTGTGTGTCCATGCACTTATTGAAGTCTCATTAACAGTGATTTCATGTGATTTTGTGAGGAGTAATAATAATAATAATAATAATGCATTTTATTTATAGGGCACTTTACATTAGCAGTAAATCTCAAAGTGCTACATAAAAAGTTTAAATAAAGGTAAAGCAAGATAACTAGCTTACTGGTAGGCACAAAGATAGGAAGATGGATATGGTATATTGCTTACGTGTTCATATGCTAATGCACAGTATTTAAAAAGTGAAATTAGAAGGAGGGATTGAAAATGAATGTGCCCCATGATGGATTGGTACCCATGCAGGGATGGTTCCTGCTTTGTTCCCAATATTCTCTGCTCTCCCAAAAGCCCAGTAACTGAATTAGGTGGACATCAACTAAACTAAAAGTTAAAAACAGATTTCTGATGTCACTAGAGGAATAATCCAGGGGTTTCAAGGTTAAGTCCATATTTGACTAGTAATAGAAAGAGAGTGGTGATATGTTAAATTGCTCACTATTCTCCGTAAAGGGGTCAATAAATTTTAAGCTGAATTTGAAAAAGAATGAATGGAAGTTACCGTCACACCCATAAACCCTTGATGTAAAACTGAGTTTGGATCTGTGGTACAGTAATATTTAACATCACATCACATTAAAATTCAGCAGACATGAAGGTGCTTCACATTAACTACAGCCCTTTGAAGGTCCACAAGAGTAAATGCTGGAGCGCTACATTACACTACTGAGTCTACAAAAATGAATGCTTCTGCCTTCAAACAGAACACATTGCAGTCTGACCCTTTTGAAATACAGGCATTCACATAGCCCTTTCAAGGTCCAACTGCAGGGCACTATATGAGTGTCTGTAAAGAAGCAACATACATGATGCCAAAGCCAAAGGAGGCTCTTATCATAGTATAAGATTATCAATTTAGCAACAAACGGCAGTCAATTTCATGTCAAAGGATATAAAAAACAAAACATGACCTTAACTGACCATGGTTAAGGGATAGAACCATCTAATATCTTGCATCATTACTGCATGCACCCCTTAGTAAAATGCTCTATGATAGATTTGTTATTTTTCCAATTAAAAGCCAATGGCATTTGTTTAACTTCTAACACTGTTCCAATCATCTGATTATCATTTGGTAATTGAAATAACATTTGTACTCATGGCTTAAAGGCTACAAAATGCACATTGGTGTGTCTGGATAAACCTGAACGTAATGAAATTAAAGTGTGATGCACTAAGTCACTTTGTTCCCTTGTAATGTCTAGATCCAAGTTTTCTTCCTAGCTGGGTTGCTCTTTTTATGAAGTTTATGTTCTCTTTATTTTTGATGAAACTCTACGTTTGACCCCTAAAATGCCGACTGGCAAATGTAATATGATGATTTAAGTGTTATTTTGTCATGGTAGGGTCCCAGGATGACCCTATTCTCTCCTTTATACTTTTTATTATGCAGACCTTAACAAAATGTCTCAAATCCTGAACTCTTACAACATATTTTATAATTATGACCTCAGACAACAAAACAGTGTTCCAGAATAGGCAAGAAAGAAAGTTACACATTTATTTATACATAGACTAAATTAAAATTTTCTATTGTGCCCAAATATAAGCAAAATAAAAAATGTGAGGGTAACAATAATACTGATACAACCAAGGTAGATGCTTGCTACCAGGTGGCTTTCTGTCTTATATTCTGGTCCTGCTTTGTCCAGCATGGCCTTCAATTTAGTATGCCATCTGCACAGGACAGCAGTAATGGCAACTCTTCAGGTTGTAAAATAACAGAGAGAACACAGTCCTCCACATGCATGAAACAGAAATGCTTTGCCTTTCTCTCAGCCCTTAATTTAAGTACAGTCTTGGTAGTCCTTGACACACCTCTTGGTCAAACAATCTCAGCCCACATTCTAGTTCAGCTATGGCCTGGTCATTTCCTGTCACTCATTTTCTACAGTTCGAAAGCAATGTACAACTGTTGTTTTTGGACAAACAAGAAAGAAAGAATATACAGCTACTTACAGTAAATCACAAACTGCCTTCTTAAACCCACTTCTATCTCAGGGTCATAACTTTACTTGTGTCTTCATAGAGTGAATAGAGTTCCTGCACCCCTGGCCCATTTTGGTCATCTCTCCACCTGCCCGTCACAGATGGGCAGAGCACTTCACCAAAGGCCTTATCTAATCTAATTATTCGTACATGCCCCAGAGCAAGGACTGGATTAGACAGCTTCTCTGCATTTGAAAATATGTTATTTATTAATATATTAATAAAAAAGCAAACCATTATTAACCCATATGCTAGATGTTATTCTCTATTGCAGGTGTGCAAGTAGCTATGTGCACCACTGGAGTAGTATGTTGCTCCAAGTGGTTTAACACCCATTGCAATTGAAATCAATAACCATTACAAGCAACAAGTAGGTACAGAAAATGAATGGATAAATGGCTGTTGTAGACAGTTCCTTAAGACAGCCAACTCAGTATCTAGATTAGTTCAGGCCAAAGCAATATTTGTCTGAACTACCAATCTGAACGTCTCATTGTGAAAGCTACTGGACGCATCACGTGTTGTGACCCATGTATAAAACCATCTCTCTCAGAGTCATAAATTTATTTGTTTTGCACAGTCCAGTGTGGAAGCTATAACATATAATACAATGCTACAATATATGTATTATTAATGTACTGATATTGATATACTGATATAAGCAATTGACTACTATAAGTGTGTGTGTAAGCAAGAATATTTAAAGCAGGGTGACAACAACTGTTAACAAAAGAATGTTTTGTAATTTCCTAAAAGCAACCATTAGCAAAAGACCGTTCTATGTCTAGGAATAAAAATAAAAATGTGATGACATAGAAAAAAAGCTTGCAAAAAGAGGAAACACTGAAGCAAGTGTAAAAATATTTTAGAAAAGAGCACAGACAGATAAACTATATAAGCAGCCTGAAGATGGGGAAATTAGAGTCTTTCTGGCTTGCAAGCAGAAAGCTCCATACTCGCTACTCACCTGTTTTTTAATTTTTTAATAAACTAACATTGATTAAATGCACTCCTGTCTTCCTCGGCATCTTTCTTCCACAGTTTTCTGGCGCTTGAACAGGGACAAGTGGCTGCTGCAGGCTCCAGGTCTGACTCTACAGGAAGGATCCTCTAAGAAGGACCAATGACGATTGGTGAGACCAGCTCCAGGTAAAAGTTAGGACTGGCTCGTCCCCAGTAGGGATTGGGAGTCAGGAGCCTCAGACCCCCTCTCGATTGAAGACCCTGAGAGAAGCTGCGTTTTTGCAGACAGGAGGAAAAAAGAGTAACCGGTGAGTAGGAAATAAAGGATGATTTGATTATGGGGAGGAAGCTAACTGATGCATCTGGTAATATCCTGCACTCAACAGGTCACTAGGGGAATTGATCGCCTCACCAGTGGTAACCAGCAGCCTTTGGGTTCAACTGTCAGTCCGCTAAAGAGGTTGATCGTCCTCAGTGGACCTGGGTAAAGGAGGGAGGTGTCAGTGTGGGTGGCTCGTATTTGGAAGTACTGGTGTATAGTAGTGCCATACAAACCCTTTGAAACAGTAGTGGAATCCTATGATTCAAAAGTAAGGGAAGGAGCGTTTAGTGTGCACAGAAAATAATATAGAAGGGGACAGGAGCACACCTGTGCAATTAAAATTGTAACATGGGAAATAGGAATCTAAGCTGTTGTCAATGGGGAGTCCAGTACCAGTGGAGCCGCTGTTGGAGGGTTTATTTTCGGAAGACCAAGATAATGAAATGACAAGGGAAAGAAAGTGGGGTCCCCTAGACAATTTGTGGAACAGAAAAGAGGGTTGGATTTTAAGTGTGAGTGTAAACGATGGAATAAGCAAAGTGGCGGTCGCTGGCCACTAGAGGGGTCTGGAGATATGAGAGAAATTCAGGAAGAAAAATTTTATGTCGGAATGCACAGGGATGTTGTAGCAAAGGTCCTTACTGCATGGATATGTTTGATAGGTGGGAACTCGTTATGAAAGATAAGGCGCTAGAAGCAATCCAAAAGAGGAACGAGGGCTTATCTTATCCAACCAGATGAAAACAATGGCAGAGAAAGAGAAGCTATTACTTGTACTGCAACAGTCAATACCAAAGCTACAGAGTGGGAGGAAAAAAGACATGGAGGTTACTTGTAGTCAGAAAAACATAATAGACTGTACCCTGATCTGACTGATATACCTCCGCCATATGAAACGTTACCTCCTATGCAACCCCCTGCAGACGCACGGGCTCCTGCAACTGTACAACCCCAAATCCCAAAGGTTGATGACCCTGGCGACTTGTTATTAATTGGAGAGGATTTCTTCGATGAGCAATATGACAGGGAAATTAAAGAAGAGGAAGCAGATGACTTTGATGATGGGTTAGTCCCAGAGGTTGAAGCACGGGGTCTGACTGGCTCTGGAGCTGTGGGGGGGTTGGACAGTTTCAGCAACGGGGGAAACATAAGGGACTGAAGAAAAAGACTCTGCAACCTGTAACAAATGCACCCCTAATTGAAGTTCCTAATCACAGTTATGATCCCAACCAGCCACAGTCAGAACATAACCTTCCAGTGAGGATGGTCCACAGAAATTGGGACATACAGGAATTATAATGTGGTTCAGGAGTTGCCTAATCCAAAGGAGGAGGCCAGAAATTTGTGACAGCCCTGCAGCAGTTAGACAACATGTACAGTATAAGCCAAATGCTGCTGAGTGGACCCAAGTCTTAAGACAGGAATCAGGACCTGCTTGGAATGATGTCCAAGAGGTTCCTGAAGGGGGCTGGACCGAGACATTAGGAAGACAATAACCCCCTCCTAACTTGGCATCCTGAAACTGACCCTATTTTGACTATGCCGACTGAAGGGGCCACAAGGTCCACACTCAGTTTGGTGCTGGGGATCCTCACCTCAAAAGAAACAGTACCTGTACTTACTGCATCAGGACAGACTCATGTCCTTACTGTGTCAATGCCATTAATAGTCCAGTCTTGCTTTAGCAAGCCAGGCATCACCCATCAGTTTCTGCTGAGTCCTCTGTGTCCAGTTAATTTGTTGGGTTGGGACTTGATGGCCCGTTTATCATTGACTATTACCCTCATGGGCAAAGGTTTAGAATTGACTGTATCTGATAACAACTGCTTGATGGCTTCTGAGGGATTTGCTCACCCTTTTTATGCTGCATGGACTTTACATCCGACACCTGAACACATTCTTTTTTTCACATGTTCCATGTGGACTTCAGCGTGTCAAAGCTCTGGAATGTAGAGCTCATTATTTTCCATTTCGCCCGGACAATTCCGGCTCTCCGACTTTCTGTCAACAACTGTATGACAAGAAACTATTTACTTGACTGCTTTATACATCTCTGATTCTTATGTCGCTGCTGCAGTCCCTTTAACCCCTGCATAAACTACTTTGTACATGGTAGGCTCCATTCCGCATATATCAGTCGCTAAAACAGGTCAGGAGTGCAGTGGCCACTGGATCCAGTTTTTAGAATAGTACACCACCAGTCTTTGTCTATCACCATGTTGTTGAGTTAACACTGCAGTCATGTAGCCCTCCTTCTCGTCCATGAACAAAGTAAACGGACGAGAATAATCTGGAAGTCCAAACGATGAGTCCATCAGAGTCTGTTTAAGATCGGTAAGAGCCTTCCTCGACATCTTTCGTCCACACCAGGAAAGCTCATAGAATGTAAAAAGTGTTCCTGCACACCTGGCCCATTCTCAGTGTACACATGGTTAATCAGAAAAGAATGCCATGCTTTTACTAACACTTACAATTTACAGAAAATTCTTTACAAAATTAGAATTTAATAGGAAGGACATGACTGTACTGGTGCTAAAAAGAACGTCTTTGATGGCCTGCCTGTTTTTTCAGTATAAACAGAGTATGACAATTTTAACCATTCCATGCCATCCACCTCCCTGCAGTACTCCAGTGTCATGATGAACATCTCTGTGAAAGGTTAAGATTGTGGCACCCATCCTTTAGAACTCTCCCCTTGTGCCTGTTCAGGAGGTGTCTTTGGTCTCTACAAACAAATCCAAGTAGAAAACTTGTCTGTTATTTGCTCCATTTTTAATCAATAACAATTATCTTTCTGATTCTACCTTATCCGAGCCTACTGTAACTCCAAATTTACTGGATTGATGTACTAATCTGTTGTCTTTTCTTCTCTGCTGGTAATACACATTTTGGTATCCTCGTGCAATTGCTGATTCCTATGAATTTCAATACTGTTTGCTTTACAAAGCACTTTGAGAGAGATGGAGACAGAGCTGAATTGGAAAGGTACCATATAAAATAAAGATTGATTGATATTTATTGGGTTTATGCACTGCTGTAAAACTCCTCCACAAAAGGCGGCACATCAGTTAGAATCATATCATATCTTGTGTGACTAGTCTTTTACTATACCATTATATAAATGTCAGCTGCATTTGAAATATAAAAACCTCCAAAGCTGCAGAGATTAGTATTCTGAAAATTAAATTTGTCAACTGTGGAGGATGTGCAATGAGTATGTACTGTATGTAGGTGTACTAAAAGCCAAAAAACACTTGCTTCCAATTTTATCCTGAAGTGCAACTTTATCAGCTGTTAACATTTTAGATTTTTTTTTTTCACTTTCTTTTTCAACAATAAGGACAAAACACAATCTTCCTTTAACTTTACCCATATCTGCTATCAGGGGTTCCTACTATAAATCCAACAGTAACTTAATTTAAAAGAAAGGTAAAACATTCTCTAATTCAGGATTCTTGAAGAACATACTAATGATTCAGACGAATGAAAAATATTTTATTTCGAAATTATATGAATTTGTTCTACATCATGAACCTGCTGTTAACATTTTCTAAGTGCAAGCAATAAGATTTATTGACAAAAAGTCATCAGTTAAAAATGACAAAGGAAGCAAGTCTGATATTCACCACCCACAGCAGATGAAAGAGAAATCTTTCTTGCTGAGTTTGATTTTCCCAAAACTAAAAATGTAACATTGTAACAACCCTTAAATCACCCCAAAAATAAAACAGAAACTGCTTACACCGGACTTCTTCATGCCTTGTTTCTGAATTCCAGAGATTTCAAACTAGGTTACGCATTACTTATCTAAAATGTGTTGCATTTTACCATGAACAACTGTATTCTTTGTCTTTTTTGTGCTTTCAGAAGAAAGATTTTCTATTGTTTATTTAAAACCTGCAGTTCCTCAGACAGCAACCAGTTTTAGATATTTGCTGAGGTAGGCTTGACAAGCAGGTTGCCTTTTGTTACATTTTTTTCTTTTGGCAAAATGAAGGCAATCATGTTAAATCAAACAGTAAACATTAATCCTCCGCTTTGCTCCTGTGACCACACAAATGCATTCTAATACTTTTGGCAAAACTGACTACTACTCGGTTTGCTCAGACATAGTCAACAGTAAACCAAGAGTAAAATTAAACAATGGCTTCCATTAACTGACATATTGTAGGTGTCACATTTTATAAATGAAAGCTGCAGCTTGAAGTTTACAATTATTTTCAGTAGCATTTCAGTGCAATGCATTGACAGAACTACATTGCAACCTGCAACATAAATGGAACTTGCTGCTCACCCTGCCATCATGTGAATACCTCACCTTTGTTATTAAACAGCATCATTAATAATAAATACAATACGGTAGAACTGCAGAAATTCTGTCCTACACATATCTCAGTGACACAACATCTACTGGAAGTGTGAAATTAGGCTGTCCTCTATACGGTCAGCTACCTGCATGTGCACTTGTGCAATGAAATGAAACCATAGACAGGCTGTCTGCCATGCCCAATGCCAAACAGCACAAAATTTTATGTGAAAAAACAGACCCACCTGGTTGTGAGAGGTATACAAAAATAAAGGCGAATATTTTAGGTGAAGAACTGAGCAATTTTCAGTTTGTTGACATGGCTCTCATACCTAAAGCACTTGTGGTTGTGTGATATGTTGCATATAATTTGATAAATAAAATCTTTATTTGTAAGCTAAACAAAACAGATGTAATATTAATGTTTCAGGAGGCATGTTTTACTTTATTGATGAGAACAGCAGTGCTTTGATGTTTAACTAACCAACCCCTCTATCAGCCAGCTCTAAAGAAATGGCAAACTCACAACATCTCTCATTTAGTCGTCGATAGTTAATTGCTCCGAGAGACTTCTCAAACAACTTGTCATCTACATCAGGCTTCATATTCTTCACATCCAAGAACAGCTCTGAAACTTAGTCACTGTGCTTCATTAAAAAGTTGGTATTATGTCTATATAACACGGCTTCATTGTTGTGTAAAAGTAAAGTCTGCAAATAAACCACAAACAGGTAAGCAATATTTTACTGCATGTTATTTTATATTTATTTATTATTTATTGTTCAGAATGTTGTATCTTAAAACGTATTCTGATTTGCAATTAATAATACCTATGCTTAACTAATGCAGTTCATGAATAGCGCCTCTTGTAACATTGTTTAAACTGTGTCAATATTTTCAAGCTTGCTTAATGATATTGCCATGTGCTTTTTCGGGTCAAGACAGGTTTCATGGATTGGAGAATGCAAGGAAACTATTAATTAAGAGTCTAAATTCCTGGACATAACCTAGAAGTTAAGGTGACTTGTTTGAAGAGGAAATCATCAGAGTCAAATCTTGTCCCTGTTGGTTTATTTGGCTACCTCTGGAACACATTAGCAGGAAACCACACACATTTCAATAAATAAATGTTTTGGACATCATCTCTTCCAGACTGTTTTTAATCAGACAAGATGTGGCGATTCCACATTCCACAGAGAACTTCTACCAAAGAAGAACTGAGGTCACAAGTTGTCTAATTATTCCACACCTCTGTAACAGATAGCATAATCCTTATTTCCTTAAACTTGTAGGAATTAATTTGTTAAAAAATATAAGAACACAAAGCTGTGTATTTTTTTGTCCAAAGTGACTAATAAAGATAGATTTAGACCCACATATCCATAAACCTAATTAAGAGTGACATTGTACATATATAGAGTATAGACAGACATATCAACAACTTAAGTCTGTTCATTATTATCATTACGTCTTATTACTGAAACTCCACTAGAATATGCTTCATATGTATATAATATATACAGTCTCTATTTTAACAGTAAGGAACTTTCAGTTACATACAGTAAGTGGTAGTACCATGGTCTTTCTTATGGAAAAAGAAAAAGAGGTCAATGCCTCATTAACATGCCCAGAATTAAGTCATTTAGAATTACATGGCACATTTCATTTCAGGCTGAACCAAGAAGCAATGGAAAAGGACAAGAAGCCCAGAGGTTAGGTTGTAGAGTGAACTTCTTCCTACCCCACACAGGGAACAGTACAGCCTTGACTTATGAGATAGCATGATGTAAGCAGAATCTACACATGGTTTCACAGTGACAGAAGGAGTAGAGTGATCATCCACATGTGTATATTACAGGGCACTACAGATCTGCGACACATTAAAAATGGGTAGAAAATGTATAATTTGTTAATTTCTTGATTATAACTGAGAAAACAAATGGAATAATGATGGAGACAGTGCTAGATGACAATGAGTTTTAAAGTCCTTAGAGCCAGCATTATGTGTGCATATGTTCTGTATATACAATCTGATTTAGAGTACCTGGTAGTGACTGGCAAATTCAAACTACTGGTAGCCTGAATGTATATTGGAGATGTGACTGCATTATTATTATTTTTATTTTTACAATTTGTTATACTCCAGGGAAGCTCCATCATTATGAGAAAAACTCAAAACATCCACACATTGAGACACTCTAAAACATTGCTTCCTGCATTTTACCTGCAAATGACAGTTTGCCAATTCCTTATTAGAGATGCTGGTAATGTTTTATAAGTGAATACAAAAATAAATAATAAAGGCAAGCATAACAAAAAAGCCTGTTTATTAAAAAAAATGGTACATTGGTAAGTCCATCTGTTTTGACCACATCATGCATTTACAAACCTCTATTCACCCAATATGCTTTACAGTCCTATTTCTTTGCCTCTTTTTCATTGGACACTAATTCTTAAATTTCCTCTATCTTTGTGCTTCTTTTTGCCATTCTTCATCAGACATTCCAGCTCTGTTGTGGACGTTGGACGATGTGACACCCAGACATAGGCTGCATGGTTTACTATCTTACGCTGGCCACTTGCCTTTGTTCATCCAAAGGACGGACAGACGTCTTATCGCTTTATATATGTAGACATTGTTACTGCACTATTCTGTAAAGTGTTGACATACTTCAACATAAATTGAAAATTAATATCTTAACCTTTGGATGCACTTGCTTACCAATTCACCTGCGGGAACATGCTGAACTTCTCTGCTGCAATCTTTCATTTAATACACTCAGGTCAATTGCTTCTCAGAATTACCCTCTCATAAAGAGCAATGCTTGTTGCAAATATTGTGAATTTTGGAAAATGAAACACAGAAGCATTTGTTAGGATGTGATTTATCAGCATTTGCAGTAAGGACCAGTAATTCAATTTTGCTGAATATCGAAAGTTTTAACTTTACATCAGAGGGGTGGCATTGGTATGCATCTGATTTCTTTGTGCTAATCTAGCGGAACATCCTCATTTTTTATGGGGTGGTTTCTGCTGCCTCAGCTCCAAACCCCAAGCCTTTAACCTCTTGAGTCTTGGCTCCTTTTGTGCAAGGAATTTTCAAGTAGCAGGCACTGCCTCAGTTATAGTGTTGACTCAGATCTACAAGGAATATACATGAAGTCCCTACAGGTTTTTCTAAGATCAGGAGAAGTTTAGAGATAAAATTGGAAGGTGTAATGATTCAGATTCAGAAACCAAAGCAAACAGTGAATTATGAACTCTATTTGTAAATAATTATGTTTGAATTAAATGAATGTTTTACCTTTGCAATGTCTAAAACAAGTACACTAAACATACCTATAACAAGATTTGCCTGAGTACCATTTGTCTTCTTCGTCAGCTCATGCTTTTTTCCTGCATGATGGATGAATTTGAAAGTCTGAAATGCAGGAGAGGGGCATCATATTAACAACTCAATGCACTGACCTTTCACTCCATAGTATTCCATTGTCATCTTAAAAATCTCAGTGTCTGCATTAATTCAGATTTACAGAGAAAGGTTACAAAAGAAAGATGGAAAAAATAAATTACTTCTAAACACATTTCCTGAACTACACTGTAACGACATATCAAACAGGTAGGTAGATGAACACCAATCTGTACATTTGTGTCCCCTCTTTTCTGCCCAGGGCAATTTTACATATTTATGTTACATATATTTATTTATTTCACAACCAGTTGCAGTTCCCTATCAAAGTGATAAGCAAATGTAGACCAGATTTGTAAAAAGTTTTTGTGAAAAGGCCATCTATACAATATGCAACAGAGTCTTCTTTGTCCATGAATATCCAAATGCAAACCAGAAGGTCCTAGTTTGGCTTGAGAACACCTGCACAGGTCTAATGTGACAGCAGTGAGAGAACAGACTTAAAGAACGTGAATCACGACTCAACGAGATTAAACTCATAAGGTAATAAAAACTTCAAAACAAGCCCTCACTGCTTTACAAAAACTTGATGTTGCTGTTTCCTCAAAGTACAGACTTTGACTTGCATCCAATCTTTTCACAGGTCAGTATTATTCATGTCTTAGAATTACTCCTAGGAATTCTATTAAAAGTCTTACTAGGATAAGAATTTGTCCTACCCAGAGTAGGACATGAGAAGCAATATTGTAGCATCCTACACTTAACTCTCAGCGAGAAGTAGGAGTTTGAGAATGAATGATGTCATTATTTTACAGCACCCTGTGGTGCAAAGTGGTACATACTCATGATGACGTTTTGTAGTTTCCTTGAAATCATGAGGATGCTTTGTAGTATTCTAACACTAATGCTAAGGCTTCACCAGAAAGAAGATAATCTCTCTATTATAGTAAAAAAATCTTGGGAGACGAGACTTTTTATCCTGCAACGAGACGTGATCTTTTGAAGAGAGACACTTTCACGTCCCACAAGACACGACTTTGTACCAAGAGGTTTAACCACGCCTGGGGCCAGAAATAAAAGACAAAGAGTAGAAGACAAAGTAGAATGTCATAAATAATTGAAAAATGTTGGCGCAATACACATGCAGAGCAGGTTAGAGATAATGTAAGTACAAAAATTCAAAAGTCTCAAAAAAATTATAGTAAAGATCGCATTAGCGCAAAAAAACAAAGAAATTATTACTCGGTGAAATAACGGAATAGGAAAAAGAGAATATATCTCCGAAGTTTAAGTTCGGATTTAAACTTTAAGTTGGAGACTTGTAGATCGTCTAACTCGTGTTGCCATCAGGGTAAAGTAGTGTTTCTTCCCAATGAAAAGACCTACCCACGAGAATTAAATGTTTTCTTGTTTGCGAGCAGCAGAGATGCGAAGTTGCTGGCGTGTACCGTAGGCAGGGGAGTTGGCAAGTGAAGCGAGCAGGGGGCGAAACCCCCTAGTAATAAATATTTAAAAAAGAAGAAAATGTAAAAAGGAACGATATTGCACTAACATGTAATTGTTGCCAATTTGCAACAACATCAAGAATATTACTGTAATAAGTACTGAAATGGGAAGACAGACTCACACACTGAATGAGAAAAAAGACCAATAATGGACATGTTTATTTAATATTGAATGATTCAGACCTGTACATTGCCAAGAATCACCTAACCCACTATTATGGTCACAGTAAATAACTTGGATAGTGAACGTTATGCTGAAACTAGCCACAGTACTTTTTGTTAAGCCACGTTCACTCTTCCAGTGATCCCGGTCATGTTCCATGGTGGCATGCCATGCCTCTCCCCCACTTATCTTCCATGAGGCTCTAATTTATCCAATGCCCTGGGAGTCTCCGCCTACCTTCCTGAACCTTCCCAGGCTTGTAAAGTGTAACACGAATGTTACAGGAGTTTGTGGAATCAAACATGCATTCATGCATAAGCTAATTCCATTGCCTTTGTTAGGCTGCTGATAATTTCAAGTGTTAAGCACCATCCAAATAACAGTTTTTGTGGACAAACACTTTTGTTTCATAACAATTTCACTGAACCCTGTACATGTGACAAGAAACATGAACGAACCATTGCTATCCTAAAGCCAGCATATAGCATATAACTAGAAAGCAAGAACAATGAAAGTCATCTACAAGGTAATTTAAAGAGAATCTCAAGTGGAAGACAGACAATGCAGAATCAAGTAGAAATGTGTTTAAAAAGGTGGATATGGATAAACAAAACAGAATAAATTTGAAGGTCAAGGAAGGAGGCAAAGCAGAGTTAATAAAAAAAGCAACACGTTAAAAACACAGGAGGGTGAAGAAGCAGCAACATATTATAGACTATAAGGAAAATTATAACATCTGGGATTATGTGGTGACATTTAAGGTCTTTCATCAAAATTAAAACAGAGGGGACAATGTCATATATAGTATTCTGTTACAAACCAACATAAGAACTATCCTCTGAAAAAATGGTGCACTGCATGAAAATCTATTGGCCCAGCTCTCCTTTGTCATATCACAAGTGTGCAGGTTATCTTAAGCCAAACTAGGACATGCTGGAGGATAATTTAGCACCAGTCAGCAGCCTGACACAACTAATGTGAAAGAAGTCCAAGCGACAGATTGATGAAAATCTGAAAATCTCAAGGACTCATTTGGTGGGCTGTTTGTCCCACTCATACATGGGAAATGAAATTTTGTCAAGTCTGTATTTTTCTTCTTTAAACAAATGGTTAGGCACACCTATGTCTGATAGAACAAATGTGGCTTAACATGGCCTCTCGTTGTCAATCAGAACTACTGTTGCTGGGCAATGATATTTTTTTATTCAGTTACCTCAGACTGCTTAATACACTGGTGTGGTGTCTCCCTAGATACTTGAGTTAAAATGTCTTACCAGTCTTACTATCTTACCTCTTGATGTTGATTACATCTTGCCTGAAGAAGGGGCCTGAGTTGCCTCAAAAGCCTAAATATTGTAATCTTTTTAGTTAGCCAATAAAAGGTGTCATTTTGCTTGACTTCTCACTACATTCATAATGGCTAACATGGTATAACACCCTAGTACTACAGTCTTACTGTTGTAATTTTTGAAGTCTCTTTTTCTCCGTGTTGGATTTTGTGTACACTTGTACTTTGATTTTCTAATACTTACTGTACATTATTTTGATCATTATTCTGATACAGCTGACTTGTGTTCTGTTTGATGGATGGTTGCTACCCTTTAATGCCTATCTCTGTGTGTCCAGGTCCATATTATTTATAAATAGATGCCATGTAGTGCAATGCGTCATTTGGCTTGCCTATAAATGAAGCTTCTAACAGCCAGGTATTAGATTTTTTAAAAATATTCTCCACCATTTCCCCAGTAGTCTTAGTGGTACCTAAAGGGTGCTTCTAAGGAGACTTTAGTGTTAGGACCTCTTGCTTTGATGTCTTGACTTCAGTATCTGTTTAATGTGTCTGGCTTTGGTTAGATTTGCCTCTTGTTTGCTTTCCTAGTTTTTGACTTCTTGACTGGCCGGTCTTTTGACAATGTCTTTATGTTATAGGAAGCTATTAGGCTCTCCTGATGATGATGATATGTTTGTCTTGCATCTATGACTTTGTTAATTCAATTTCCTCACTTTTTCTGGTAGTCATAAGGTTTACCCTCGGTTTTTTGCATGTTCTTCTTGAAAAATTTGCCACTTTTTTCTCTGGAAGTTTGGGCATTTTTCTTTGTACTTAACAAATGATTTTTTTCTCTTGGCTATTTGCCATATGTTTCAGAAGATTAGTGTATTTATCCATCCTTCCAGGTATCTATTTAGTTTGCTCTGATCCATTTAAATCAATGGTGCCTGCTTTTTTCATCTTCTTATGCATGTATCTCCTAGTGTACGCTTCATCGATGATGTAATTGATGCAAGCAATGTTTACTTATGGACATGTAAGACAAGATTTAAGCATCTGACTGGTTGCAGTTTGCTTGTAGTAGTATAATACCCAGTTTTTTATTAAGAGAAGATACTCATTATGAAAGAAGAAAAAGAGGTGCATTTGAGCAGCTGTGAGATAAGACTGAATGAGCCTTTTTACATGGTGTGGGAGAGAAGGTAGTGAACCAATAAGACAAAGGAGTCTTTAAAATATTTCTGTTTTTTTACAGTAGTCATATAAATGTAATAGAGATAACTTGAATCACTGCTTGTGGCCTGTATTTCATTTTCTTTGCAATGAGCATTAAAGTAGAAGGAAAAGCTGCTATTAAACAGAAAGCTACACCTTCAGTAGATTAGTGAGAAATGGGTTTGGCTGATAAAATGAATGACAACAAGAACACTCTTAAAAGTAAAGATTTTTTTTTACTTATTAATATGACAAAAAGAAAAATCAGACATGCACCAGTCTTTTTTCATTCTTGGTGACAAAAAAAGAAGCCAGCTGCCATTTTCATCCAGCAATGTCAAATTGAGCAAACGTAAGCCATAAGTCAGTCAACAGAAAAATGATTGACAATACTTTTATTATATGGTGTCGTTTTTGGTTTTTTGGTATGATTGAAATAAAGTTGTGTAAAGGAATGTGAAGTAAACAAGACATCATAGTTTAATAAACAAACAGGAGAAAGCATAACATATATGAAAAAAGATTAACTTTTTTTTGCTGCAATAAACATGTGAAAGTAAACATGCACATTTTTTCTTTGGTCCTCCAAAAACCTCTAAACAACGGAAAATATTAATGTCGTACATATTAAACTTTGTAGGATTCATTTTAAGCTTAAGACTAAATAACCTTAATCAGCAATAATTATGACCAGCAATTTTACACACAGTATTTATTGCAGCAGAAAAGAAAATGTTCAGCATTTCAGCTCTTACCCATTCCCTCTGATACTCAAAAATATCTGTTCCAGCCCTACCTTTACTTTTTTTTTTGACCAACCCATCATCACTCAAGATCATGTGCATAACCAATATAGTTTGCATACAAAACCAATATATTTTACACAAAAGGCATACAGAAAACTAAACAAAACCAATATGCAGTGCACATAAACCAATATGGTACTCATGCAAAACCAGTACAAGATTCACATAACATCAATCGATTGCATACATAAAAACAATAGGGTTCATACGCAAAACCAATATAATATATTACCCACGTGAAACAAGTACAAGACATGCATGAAACAGGTATAGCTCATACACAAAACAACAACAATTTGTTGTACTACCCAAAATCACACAATGAATGTCTCAGTGGGCTTTAGCAGGCTCTGTTTCTTGACAGCTGCCTAGCCTTGACTCCATAAGAAGAAGAAAAAACTGTCCAAAAAAAAGGGGGGGGGGGGATACAATACACAAAACAGAACGCGAGTAACTCTCTTTACAGATTACCAATCTATCATTGCTATCTTAGAAATACAATACAATAGTAGAAACCACAAGGCAAAATACAATAGTAGATCATACCACTCAAAAAATACAGAACTGACACATATGAGGATACTGAATTGTTCAGATACATCAAAAATGTAGAAAATAATCAACATAAGTTAAAAACAACAATTTCTGTGCATCAGTTAATGGTAGAACCACAGCCAGATTGTAGAAAAGAAGTCAGAACAGCCAGCCATAGTCAGAATCCTCTGTATGTAAGCCAACCAATCATATACAGACACAACCATTATAATGCATTTATTAATCATTAGCGTATTAGAAGCACAAACTAATAATAAATGCAGATGAACCTACGATACAGGTGCAAATTAATAACAGTCCATATGCAAGCCAGACAAACCAATATAGTTCACACACAAATCATTAACACACATGCACGAACCAATACAGTTCATGTGAATGAAACCAGTATTGTCCTTACACAAACCAATAAAGTAAGCATGCAAACAAATAGTACATTACTCATAAACCAATAGTGTCAACATGTAAACCAATATATCATACAAAAATACGTGATTTGTGGCCTGTCTGGCCTCTCATAACCCCAGACGACTCAAATAACAGCAGGGTTTTGATAAGAACACAAGGAAGTTTCTGGAAGGCTCTTCTTTGAAGAGTCCCAAATAGTGAAGACTAGGTACTTAATCTTCAGAAATTAAGTAAAGTGAAGCATTCAGACATTAAAATTCCACCACGCTGACATTAAAATTGTATCCTTTTATTAATAAGAGGAAACCAATGACATCTTTGGCATGTTACTAAGAACCCTCAATCTCTAATGAGATGAGCACTAACTTGTATAATATCGAGTCACACCTAATGCAGTCAGCAGGTTTGATTGGCTTTGATTGATTCTTACATACATTTTCGGTGTGACAAATGTGTTTAAAGCTGCATATTGAAATATCAAAAAAGCTCTTCACGACAATCCTAAAAAGATATGCCCCTGTCAATAGTTAAATGTTTCTGTTAGTAATTATCCTCCATTTCTTGTAGGCACTTCCTCATGCAGCAGTCTTTGGATTTCTGAGCTATTAGCTGGCAGCAGAGCACTGAAGGATGTGCACAACAGCTGATGAAATTGTTGTTTTTTGTTATTTAACACACCCCCTCCCCCATGAAACTCCTCCACTGAGAGGCTGCCGCAGAGATCATTACAACTAGACAGCCTACTCTGCATGTTGTGAATGACAGCCAGCGCAAGTCAGACAAATTCAATTCATGTTTAATTTTGTTTCCGACACCCCATCCTCCTTCGGTGCTCTAAGCATACCCCTCCCATTGCATTTAATCAAAATAGGCTTCTGACTGCTTCCCTGATCTGTTACTGATAGCTTTCTGGCATATTTTTTTTGATTCTTATAGTGAATGGCAGATGTTAAAATGCTGTAGTAACATGTCTCTTTCAAAACGCTATGGAGCAAAAAATGTCAGATGTTTTACAACAAAATCTTGGGTGGTGTAATCCATGCACTTGTTTTAGTCAAATCTGAAGAGATAATAGAAGGAAATGCTGAGGAAATGAAAACAGGACAATCTGCATAAAGATGAATGAGGGATGCTAAGACAAAAGACAGAACGCTTATCCGGCAGAAAGATAAGCACTCACTGTGATAAATCTGTACACCTTCAAATGTGGGACAAGGAGAACAAATTGGAAAAAAGAAGCTAATACAGTTAAAACCAACAGTGAATAGCTACACATAGTGAGAATGTTACTATTTTAAATCCGCTGCTTTGGTCAGTGTACCACCTCCCTGAAAATCTAGGATCTGCCACACCCTACCTGCCCTAGCATCTCTTGCTTTTAGCTACATTTTGCTTTCCTGCATAATTCAATGCACTACAGCATAATCTTTGCTGTCTCATGGCTAAGCTCTATGTTCCTTAAAGACCTCACTCTGGCTGGCACCTCTATGATGCCCACCCTTTACGCTGTCCCCTTTCTGTCTTTACTGTCCATGCAACCCTTTACATTTCTCTAAACAAAACCACACTTTTAAACATCAAGTCAAACCCATTAGCCCATTTTCAAACCTAGCGAATACAGCTCAAGGTCCTGTCAGCATTGGGTACATGGCAGAAACCAGAAAAACATCACCAGGCTCAGGCCCACTTGCACACATGCTCACAACACACATATTTACAGTTTGCACTTAAGATAACGTGTTCATCTTTGGTATATGATTGGAAAGCCCACACAGGCAGAGAAAAAAATGTGCAAACTCCGACAAGAAAATGCTTGGGCTATAATGTAAAGCCATTCTTTAGGAACTATAAGACCGCAGCAATAATGCCTAGCACTAGAAAGGGCAGATTTTCTAAAAAAGTGCACATCACCTGCTGCATGACAACTACAAAGCTGAAGAATTTTACATTTCTAGTTACCCTCGCTACATATACTTGCTGTATTTTGTCAATAGCTGTTTTGTTGTATTTTATTAACTTACCACTACTTACAAAGTTATGTAAGTTTCAGTCAAGCAGATTATTTTTGTAAAATCAGTAGATATAAAATCACTTTACGTCTTGGGTTTCCATATGCAAGTTGGGGTTGGCTAGGGGTCTCTCCAGGAGACTAAACTTTAGCAACCTTCAACAACAAATACTGTATCAGTAATCAAAGATGAACTGAACAGCAGTTTGCACAAAGTGTTGTAGCTATAATGGAAATGCAGTGCTGAAAATATAGCATCTGTGTAGGTGACACTTTGATTTACATTACTGTTAGTTGCTGCCTTAAACACAAATCACGTGAAGCACCCCATATTGAATCTTTAACAGGACCACTGTATGCAGACCCTTCGAGATTTACACATCGAAGCTACTTGAATAGCTCTGCATAATACAATTTACTGCAAAAACACTTTTTGTCTACTTGCAGATTAGCATCTTTGTTCATCATAATATACTGTATTTCAATTTTATATGCGCAGAGACACTGCTTTAAAACAACCACACACACCACCGTAGATTTCCTACAACAAGATTGTACGACTAGAATGCAAGTCTTCTCAGCTTGTTTTCATCCATCCATTCATTATCCAACCCGCTATATCCTAACAACAGGGTCACAGGGGTCTGCTGGAGCTAATCCCAGCCAACACAGGGCGCAAGGCAGGAAACAAACCTCGGGCAGGTTGCCAGCCCACCGCAGGGCACACACTAGGGACAATTTAGGATCGCCAATGCACCTAACCTGCATGTCTTTGGACTGTGGGAGGAACCCGGAGCACCCGGAAGAAAGCCACGCAGACACGGAGAGAACATGCAAACACCACCGTGCCACCCGCTTGTTTTCAGATGCAGGCTAATATAATTTATAAATATACTCAAATCTATGAAAGAAGCAAACATTCACCTGCCCCTTTTGGCTTTACTCTGGATTCAGGTCTTCCTGGAACTTCCTTTGCCCTCCACTGTCTTCTTTGGAGTTCTACTGAATGGTACCCCTTTTGCAGAAGCTTTAAATAGGCCTGGTGGGACTGTGGGTCCACTGTAATGGACAGTCCCACATCCAGGCTGCTTCTTGTGCTCTGAGTTTCTGGGACAGGTTCACTAAGGACTATTTAGTGGAAGAAATCACGTTCACAAAAATCAATGGGTAAACCAAGACAGACCTAATAGATCAGTTGGAATTATTGCAACAGCACATTAGAACATTAGAATAATCTAGATGAGAACAGGCCATTTAATCCAACAAAGCTCGCCAGTCATACCCACTTAATTCTTGTATAAAAAAACATCAGGTCTAGTTTTAAAAGTCCCTAAAGTCCTACTGTCTACAACACTACTTAGTAGATTGTTCCATGTGTCTATGCTTTAGTTTTTTTGAGAACCACTTTGAAAGTATTTGTAAAATTGTTGCGTAAAGTAATAGACTATGAAAGTGTATATGTCTGGTACCTTTAAGTTTGACAAAAATAAGTAAAAAGAAAAATCAATTCCTTATGTGAGAGAGTTTTACTGGGTTGGTAAGTATGTATGTACTGTAATTCTGTATCAATCAGATGCTACTTACGCTTTCTACATGGTAACTTACTACTGCTTGGTGTGTGCGTGTGTTATTCACCCGGCATCTTTCATCATGCTTCACTATATTCAGGTAGTGTGAGCTATGTATAAGTGAATGGCATTATACAAATTTTGCCACTGCTGCTGGCAACAAGCACAGCTCACAATAGTCAGTCAGTAGTCACCAATAAATTCTAGAAGCTATAGCTTTTCCAAAATAACACATCCACCACTTCAGATACATGTCATCTGCTTGGGTAATTCTTTGGAAAGAGTGGACACCTCTGCACTATATCACACTACAATCAGCACGCTCTGTGTGTGCTGGGGGCTTGACAAGCATATAAATGTATTAAGGTATTTGTTAATGTACTTCTTTGTCATGACTTAAACTATAAGCCTGCAAATCAGATGAAAGAACAGCATTCTATATCTACTGCATATAAATAAATATATAGCTATTATTAATTATTATTATTATTATTCAGTTGTAGCCAGGGAATAAGGAGACTGGTCTTACAATTTATGCCTGCTGGTTTTTGTTTGCCTTTACATTGAGAGTGCTTTTTGCAAGGATAAACCTTCAGGGCAGAACTCGGAGTATCATGAGAATCCAGTAAGTGCAAAAATCTGAAAGAGGATAACCCAGGAATTTAATGGAGTCAACATCTTGCCGCGCAGCCTTCATCACAAATGTCTATTCATCTTTTGATGTGGTTCCCATGCACTGCCACGGTATGTTCAGTTCAACATGAATGAAACCAGGCAGTACGCTCTGAGACTGTGGTATTATATTGTGAATGTGTGGAAAAAAGTGTGATAAAATACAACATTTTATTCTTGTGTCAAAAAAGGTAAATACATTTACTAGATTTATTCAATATCGTATGTGTAACCTAACAAAGCATAGCAATACAACTAGCACTGCTTGCTCAAAGCAAGCTAGACAGCTGTGGGTTCAAATCCCAGGCTGTGTGAAGGGTCTGCATTCCAAGTAATCCAGTTTTTCTCCAGCATCTCAAAGGCATGATCCTAAACAGAACTGGTTTGAGTGAGTGTGGTGACCATTTGGCTTTGGTTCCTGTCTTAAGACCAATGCTGTTGGGAAACCTTCACTGCCAAGGCAAGCATGAACTGGACGAAGGAGGTTTAATTATGCTATTAATTATAATACATGGATATTCTGAAGTGAGATATTAATTTAATGTTTTAATGCCCATCCATTTTCAAACCTGCTTAATCTAATGTTAAGGTTGTGGGTGACTTTTAGCCTATCACTGCAACATTAAGCACATAGCAGGACATGTTTTAATGCAAATAAACATTATCATCTTGGGAAGGATACTTACCAAATAGTTACATAAATAGCATTAAAAAAAACACCCTGACAGATCAAATGCAAACCAAGTGTAAATTTTGCAACACAATGTTCAGGACAAATTGCTGTGCATCCATGGGAGAATGGAATTATAAAGGATGTGCATTTTTCATTACTTTATTCCTGGCAGGCTGCCGGCAAGCAAAGGCAAAATTTTAATTTAGCTAAAAGTTTTGCTAGGCTTCCGTTACCACCTGGCCAAAGAAAAAGTAGATCTGCAAAAAGGTGGATATTTTTATTGTTAAATATGAATAGTTTTTTTTTGTGAAATATTAAATACTATGAATTTCTTTATTGTTAAATATCAAGTTCTCTGCATGCTATAAGTTTAATATTTGCAGAAATGTTTACAAATCTTCTGCACAGAAATAATTTGCTCATACTGTTTATAAAGATGACGCTCTTTGATGACCTGTGCATCATCTTTTTCAGTGTCTGAGTCAGGGTCATGGAGCGATTGGCACGCACATGACAGATAAACGATAAATTGATATTTTGTAACATGGAGGTAAGGGAATGATTTAGTAGCTGGCTCACTGACTAAAGAGTTTAACTGTTTAGGCAGGCACACAGTTCTGAAACTCGGAAACTGTAAGTAATCCTGTCTTTTCCATAATCTGCACTGATCTTAATGGCATTAGTCCATGTCCAATTATTCAATACCAGCATTACACAGAACTACTTACAGCTCACAGAATGTAAGTGAGTCAGTGGCTAAAGATCTGAAATTGTCTTTAAACACATTTAAACAGTCCTAATAAATAAGAAGTTGATCTTTTATACCCTGGCACCAGAATATTATATTAACTGAATGTCCTCTTACTGTTGGCACTGTCCAGTACCCCCTAAAACCACATGAAAGGATTCATGACTTGAAAATTATGTATTTTTCAGATATCGAAGAAAAAAGACAGCTTTGCAGCATGTTTGATTATTCTTCATCTTTCAAAATGCTTTGAACTGCTGTCTTATAGCTTTAGAAGACTATGCTTTAATCCTGGCCTGGGGTCAGATTTAGAAAACTTGTGTAAGCACAAAAAGAGGCTTGAAATGTGCATACACAGCTTTCCACACAGAAATTAGGATTTATAAAAGAAAACTTGACAGGAAAACTTGCGTATATTTACGGCAACTCTGACCCATCCGTGTGCAACGTTTTGCAGAAAGTGGAAAATGGAGACACCCTTGATTGAGTAGGGAAATGCAGCCAAACCAGCTTAATGACGACTCGCACGTATAATAATACATATCAGGTGCATTGATGTGACAAACTTATTAAAACTCAAAAGGTGACAAATATGGTATGCAGACTTTATTTTAGTTCCAATTTAAGTGGGCCAATGTGATGTATAGTATTTGCACTGATAAACATTTTTTGTTTTTTCATCAGTTTTTACAGTCTACCTGTTGTCATTATTCGTGATCAGAAACCAAAGAGCAGTAAAAACACAGACATGATTATCTCCCTGCATACAGAAAGCTCTAAATCTCATGCCCTACAAGATATTTATGGTTTGACAAACACGGCTTGTTTGCAACTGCTTGAAAAATAAACGTTAACATTATTCAAAGTTATTGACTTTTTTACCTGCATTTTTATTATTCTTTAATTTAATATTGTTTTTGTATCAGTATGCTGCTGCTGGAGTATGTGAATTTCCCCTTGGGATTAATAAAGTATGTATCTATCTATCTATCTATCTGAATACATAAATGGTCATACATGAAAGGAACAAAGTTTTAGGGACCAGCAGGCAGTGGCGTAGCTAGGGGCGGGCGGAGGGGGCGGTTCGCCCCGGGTGGCACATTTTTGGGAGTGGCATTATTGGCCAAAAGGCTCAGAACACTTCATGTGTAAGCAGCAGGGTTCAGAAAAATATCACTCATGAATTCTCTGATTTTCATCCACAAATGCTTCAAAAGTCATTTTCAGACGATCCTTCTGTGACGGCATCAGACACGGCAGTTGAAATTTATGAGGCAATAACAAAAATAAACAGAAACATTAGATAGATAGATAGATAGATAGATAGATAGATAGATAGATAGATAGATAGATAGATAGATAGATAGATAGATAGATAGATAGATAGATAGATAGATAGATAGATAGATAGATAGATAGATAGATAGATAGATAGATAGATAGATAGATAGATAGATAGATAGATACTTTATTAATCCCAAGGGGAAATTCAAAAATTCATTTCACCGATAATAATTTCTAGGAAGATAAATAACTAATTCACAAAGTATAATTTCGTTTCGTTAACAATCCGAATGCGTTCTTGCTCATCCCCACCTATCATTTGTAGTCCACACCGGTTCTGGTTTTCGCAGCGTAATTATATTAAACTAATAATCAGAACACGGCTTATCAGTGCGTCTATACTATATTCTTGTCTAGATGATGCTTATAAATAATTATATGTGAAAAAAATATTGCTGTTTCTCTATATATAAATAAATCTATGCAAAATGTATCTTAATTTTTCTCTATACGTCATTTTAATTTTCCATTTAAATAGGTTAACATATTCAGATACTTTGGAGGGCGGCAAATTGAAGCCCCGCCCCGCCCTGAGTGGCGCGAACTCGAGCTACGCCACTGGCGGCAGGATTTTATTGTCCATGATGATGACTGACTCATGAGCCGATTTAGACTCCCAAAGGAAATTCTCTTGGAATTCTGTGCTGAGTTAAACCCAGCATTATAAAGATTGCCTGAAATCAGTTTCTACCTGTTCATATCCAGGTTTTAACAATGGTTGGCTTTTTGGCAACAGGCCCCTACCAGAGAGAACTTGCTCACTGCAACAGCAATCATGTCATTACATGTGCCAGGTGATTATAGCTTTCTGCTCAGACACCAGCACCTTACACCTTAGAGTGCAGAGGAGAGGCAGGAGGCGGTGTCTGGATGTGTCAAGTGAGCGGCTGCTCTACCAGCCAATAAAGATCTGTAGCATCATGGCTGCATATATGAGGTTGATAAGCATAGTCCATATGTGGATGTTTCAGGGTGGCAATCGGGCAGGGTTCAGCTCACATTGACATATGCACATTTACAAGGTGATTGCAATTTATAAAGGTAAATTGCATGGAAATGTGTGTGCACCAGGTTTTATAAATCAGATTTTTTTGGCATACACATTTTCCTGTTTTCTGGTGTAGACTTATCTTCACACTTGAATCCACACAAAGTTTTAAAAATGATACCCCGGGCCAGGTTCTGTGTGGAATGTGCTGGTCAGAGGTGCAGAGGAAGCTAAAGAAGAGACCGTATACTGTCCTTAAACATTTTAAGCTGACTCAAGAATGTGTCAAAGATAAACACGACTGACAATTTGATACTAATGGAGATTTATTAAATAACTACAAGTCAAAGTGTAAGTAATCCTCAGAATAGCATTAGTGAACAACAACTCAGGAAGTCTGGGAAGGATATTACAAAGAATTAATGTGATCATTAGTCAAGTAAGAAAATGAGTTAGCCACTCTGTTTAAAATGACATTCTGGTGCAAATTCTACATACTGTATCTTCCATTTGTTATTTGCAGCCTTATGTTCTTAAATTTGTTTAAACCACAACTTTACAAAATTATAAAGGTACCTCATACCGCAATGTGTTTGATTTCTGAATTCCTTTTCTCCATACTATACTGCATTGATGACTACAGCTGCAGGAGTTACACACAGATAAAAATGTGTCTTCAAACTGCTCCAGGGCTTCTGTGATGAGCTCACATGTTTCCTTGACCCAATTGTGTCTGCAGAATGCAATCTTAGAAATATCCGACACAGCTTTCAAAGACAGAAAAAGAATGAGTTTACAATATCACGTTTATTTTACCTCAAGCAATATGCTAGTGTTTCCTAACCAGTAAAAATCACATTTCAGAAACACAATTAACAGACTGGAAGTCTGTCTCCCCTAACAGTACCGTTGAAATGAACACAGAAGACTGCAAGTAGCTACAGCACAGACTTACTGTGCAGAATCTTGAGAGAACAGTCACAGTCCGGTTCAAAGGTTATATGCCTGTTTTATCTTAGGTCTCATTCTTTCACCTTACATCATTTTCTGTACAGCTCAGACTTTTTGAATTAAATACCTTCTTTATACAACACAAGCTGCAGTCTTTTTAAATGAAACAAAACTTGAGAACATAGTGGCCTAGAATTGTATGGGGCTGGAGGCACTTTGTGCACATATCAGGTTTTCCAATTTATAACGCTCATTTGCTGTGTCATAATTACATCAATATGACTGAGTAACCTTTATCTCAGACCAAAGATTGCTCTTGTGAGTAAAAACAAGGGTAAATGTCCAGAAATGTCTATATTGTTATCACCCATGGCAATGTGCCAAGTTGCCCGGTTTGATCCATATCAGACATACTAAAAGCTTTATGAAAATGTAATTAGCTGAATGTCATGTAAAGATATTCGGGAGAGGCTATGATGTCAGGTCTAGTTGGAACCAGAGGTGTAAGCAGTTTTATGTGATGTAGTACAAAAATTAGATGATTAGGAGCCCTAGTTGTATAAATGCTGGCAGTGGTAACTTTTGTGACCTCGAAAGGCTCGCTACTCCACTGAGGCCTATAGGTAGTGACAGAGATACTCATTATGTTATATTGGGCTAACTACAACCCTTTATAATGGACAGGTGATCTGGTGTTGCTTACCTGTAGGACTGTGACTCGACACTCTGGACAGCAGGCACACATGGAGACAATAAAGGGAGCTCTGGTAAGATGGCCTAAAGCAGTGGTTGGGGAACAGGAGTAAATTACCCCAATTGGGGTAAAAGTGATATTTTCGGGGGTAATAAGGACTCAGTAAAGACATAGGTACATAAATAAATAAAAAGCTTGTTTCTTGTCGCGACTTACATTTTTCTTTCTGATCTGTTAACGCGCTAGAAAGTGGCATATCTAAACAAACGTATCTCATAGAGTGAGCTCCCGGTCCGATTGCAACCAATATTTATAACTTCATCGCGCGTCGAACACAAAAGCGGTAACACTGTACGGGTGAGTGGCACGCATCCATTAAAAGGTGGCGGCGAATGGCCAAAGATTAATTCTACCAGATACCGAAGATTGTTTAGCCACGGAGCAGCCGAATGAGACGCATCGAGTCCACCACCGCCAGCGACTACAATAATTGAAAGTGCCTATATCGCGCCACTACCGCTGCCGACAACACCAGGAAGAGATGACTCAAGCGCATACATCACGCCCCTTTGCACGTTGAGACCTTGCCGCCGTAGCCTCAAATAGATTCGCTACAATATTTTGCTGAAAAACTTCGATGATCAAGGTAAGACAGTGTTGTATTATCACTTTGGTGGCCGGTGATACGTATGTGGTATCATGATTGCGCCGACCGTTGGTGTCCGGTGATACGACGTATTAACCACATTTTCGTCAATCATTTTTGCTCCATAGCACACCTCGATCCTTATGCATATTTCCTTTTTTTTTTGGAAATTCAATTAAGACTATTAGAAAAATAATTTATTTATATTGTAATCTATTTTTTTTTTTTGCATCGATCTACATTGAATTTTGAAAACGACTGATAAGACTGTATTTGGTAAGCGGGAGTAAAAGTTTTTTCTTAATTTATCGCGAACAATATTTTTTATAACTATTTATGAAGTTTCGAAAAAAAATTTTTGTGTGTTTTTTATGCAGTCCCAATTACCGCATAAAAACAGGTCTGAGTGTATTTCGAACACCAAAGTTGGAAATACGATGCAGTGTGATACATATGGTCAACGTGCAAGCATTTTTTCATAAAGATCTCTTCACCGCTCATCTATTCACAGAAAAATAAACAATGTAAAATCATTTACTTCGATCTTGTTAGATGTGTCAATTTTTTTTCTCTTTCTAACGAACCCATTCAAACATTTATTCACATAATTTGTTTCCCAAACTCATAAGTCGAATGATTAAATTAATTTAAATATTATGTCAGTTCCTATGTAATTATTTGAACATGTTTCTAAATTAAACTAATAAAATAAAAGTTGTTTTTTTTTCACCGACATTTAAATATATTTATAGTAAATAATTTCTGAAAGTTTTGTAAAAAATAATTAACTATTAACAAAGTTACGACAATTTTTGGATTTCGCAACATTGCACAATTTTGATCAAAAACGTGCGGCCACCATTGTGTTAAATAAGATTTCCTATTAATAGATTCATTCGTTTTTTACCCTTCAGATGACATCAACTAGAAAAAGAGTATACTAAGAAGAGTTCCTCAATTATTGGTTTACACAAATAGAAGACAAAGGAATAATAAAACTGCAGTGTGTTGTCTGTTTAAAAGTACTGACTATGGAGTCTTTCAAAAAGAGTCAATTGAAGAAACACTTGAATAATTTACACCCACACCTGTCTTCTAAACCATTATTTATTTTTATATTATATTTGAAAACAGATTCAATAAATAATTTGAATTTAAAAACAACAATTTTTTTTCCTTTCAAATCATGGGGGTAACGGTGACTTAAATAAACAAATTTTGGAGTAATGGGTAAAAAAGTTCCCCGACCCCTGGCCTAAAGGATCCCAGAGTATTGTCCCGATACCTGAAGTTATTTCTAGAATATACCCAAAAATAGTCACTGTCCAGTGCTTAAAAGTTATTTCAGATCATGGGAATTTTGAGGTTGGAGTTGGGAGGAATAATATAGGCAAGAGCTCAACTGGAAGTTAAATAGAGGAGGTTTGAGCTGTAGGTAAAGGTAGGAAAATGCATAAGGTGCTTGTTATGCTAGAGAAAAAATTGGCAAGTTTGTCCTTAAAAGGACAGTTAAACAATTGATGTTCCTTAAAATGAAGAATTGAAAAAAAGGACAGCTGAAAAACTGCATGCTCTTAAAAGGACCAAGGGAAAAAATTGCATGTCTTTAAAAGGACAGTTAAAAAGGCAATAAGAAGAGCCAAGTGAATCTGGGGGATGAACTAAAATGGGAATCCAGTAGGCCAAAATAAGACTGATACCAAAAAGCCAAAAGGCAAAATCAAATTACAAAGTCAAAATAAAATAACATGGCACCACCTATGAGCTGAAAGGATAAAATGGCAATGTCTGGTATACAGGTATACAAAATGAACATTAATTTCCTAACAGATAATAGGGACTGCGGTGGGTTGGCACCCTGCCCGGGATTGTTTCCTGCCTTGTGCCCTGTGTTGGCTGGGATTGGCTCCAGCAGACCCCCGTGACCCTGTTCGGATTCAGTGGGCTGGAAAATGGATGGATGGATGGATAATAGGGAGATACCTAGTGTTAGGTCTAGAAGGGCAGCTCATCTTTTGTTTGGTCTATTTTATTTGTTACTTCAATCTTTTTTTTTTCCTTTTATGGTGGCATTTTTTATTATATTTCTTAAAACTCCTTGGCATTTTAGGAGCTCAGAGTTAGCTTAACAATGTCCCTTACAGGCCAAAAATACAACGTGGTTAAGAAAACAATGTAAGAAGCTTCCAGTGACACAGGGTTCATAAGAAACTTTTTGACTAGAACAAGGGTGTTGTACCGTGTTAGCCATTATGAATGTAGTGAAAAGTCAAGCAAAATGACACCTTTTATTGGCTACCTAAAAAGATTTCAATATGCAAGCTTTCGAGGCAACTCAGGCCCCTTCTTCAGGCAAGATGTAATCATTTTGATGTAGTCATTTTGCTTGACTTTTGACTAGAACAAATAATTCTACCAACAGAGCTCATCAAACTCTATTCACGTAACTTTTGCAAAGCAAGGATGCTGGGCCTTTGAAGCAGCAGTGTTAGGTCCTCTGCCACTATGTATCCAAGTGGATAAACACTAAAACCAGCAGACGGGCATGTTTACAGTTACTAAATGTGATATCCATCCATATACTTAGACATTTATCCATCTATTTTCTCCACTGATTTGTCATCCAGGGTCAGAGCCTATTCTTACCGCACTGGGTATAACTGAGAAGCAAAACTGGTATTCTCATAAACACAATCACTCACACTGAGAAGTTCTGTAGTCACCAGTCAACATAACAACATGGTTTGAGAGTGTGGGAAGGAAGGCACACACAACATATGCAGTGTGATCTTGGCAGTTACTGTGTACAGGAATTGGCATCACCACCTGGATTTCCATGCTTTTAATATAATGTAATGCAACTTAACACCACAAAGTTAGGTTTTATCTAGATTTGTTTGGCACATTTGTTATGTGCTATATGTTCATTTTATAATTACTAAACTGGGATATGCTCTTGCATTTTGTTGTCCATACCATGTCCTGTGTTACCTTACTATGAAAAGCCATTCATCCATCCATTCATTATCATTTAAAAGTTGTGGTGGCCAAAGACTCTCAGCAGCAAAGATGCAAGAAGTAAACAACCTTGGGCAGTATTCCAAAATTGTGAGAAGTTCTGGGGAAAAAAAAATACACATGTTTGCTTCCAGCAGACTGCATCTACCTTGGAATAAGCAGGTTCAGTAAACAGAATTCAGTCGCCTTTCTATCCTTCTGCTTCCCTACTGGATTTCTACAGCTTTATTGACCCAATCAACCTCCAAAGCAGCACTGATTTAGACCGAGTTCCAGTTTTTCATCCAGCATAGAGTCTACTTAGTGTACTACACAGGGTCAACACTAGAACAAGTTTAGCAGCATTGTTGGCTTTCAGGGAGGTCCAGTATTTTCAAATTACCTGGGAGCGCAAACACAGCAGACTAGAGGAAGAAGAACTTGTATAAAATACAATACCACAGGATTCCTATTGTTGATCAACCACCTCTAATTGCTGTGGCTCAAGCATATGGAAATCTGGATATACTGTTAAGTGCAATGTTAAGATAACAAGAAAAAATCCAAAATTAAAACATGGGCATACAAACTAATGAATGACTGTCCTGTGGCGCAGTCTACCAATGCATGCAATGAATAAGTCAACTAAAATAATGAAGTTAATACACCTATGGATTAATATTCACCACAGATAACATAAACCTGCACTAAGGCTGATTTGTGGTACTGCAAAGTTTATACCCACAGATAATGTTCAGAGCCAGCTGCTAAACGACTGAACATGCCATTAGAATAATTGAATTCAACAAGTCAGGGGACTTAACCTCTGCAATGGTCAAGTGAACAACATCTTTGAGATTGCAGTCTAGGAAAACTGACACATTTCACACTGTTCAGCAAATGTTAATTTTTATTCAGGTACATCTTATTATGCACAAATTATATTGTGTAAAAAATACCCATTTAAATGAAAATAAACATTTGGAGTCTATGCAAGGGGGACAAACGTGTCTGGAGGATGGGCCTGGTCCCTCAAGGCCCCCGCTATGACACCAATTGTAGTATTACATTTTTTGTCTTCAGCTTTGAAATATTTGTCATCTATTACTTGATAAATTTGTAATTATTAGTCAAACCAATTAAATAAAGAATATTAGTGTTATTGCGTTCATAAGAACTACTTACCTCCTGACTCAATGGTATGAGAAAACTTCCACAAATAATGTACAGCTCACCTTGTCTTAATGTTTAGTTGTGCAAGACATTGAGGTTTTTGGAGTTCCCCCCTATTTTTCTCCCACTAGACCTGAAAAACCCTCACTTTTAGGCCATTTCTGGACCATTTTTTGCTCAGAAAATGACACCCTCATGATAAATATTAAACCAACAGATGTTTTTAGCAAAAAGTATCAGATGGACTTGAAGTTGTGCATACCACATTGAGCCCCTAATGGGATGAGGGCTGAAAGTTACTCCTTTTCACAAAAGTTTCTAAAAAAATGGGGATCAGTAATGTAGAGTGTCATTTTATGCTAGTTCAAGGTTGCTAATCATGAATATGATCATATTTTGACATTTGATTCTTTACCGGTAATCCTAGCTCTCTAAAAGACACTCCCAGAAGGTTAAAAATGACAAATTTCAAACATAAGAATATCAGGTACCAATTTATACTATTTTATGGTCAGTAATTACAAATATGATGAGATTTTTGATCCATCTAGCCCTCAGGTACCTCCACCAAAGAGTGAAAAATGATCAATGTCTATTACAATTGAGAATATTCAGAATTTAATCATCTAAACCAAGACTTCCCAAAGTGGTTGATATCGATGCCCTGGGGTCGATTTGAACTTTCTAGGGGTCGATAGTTTCAATAAAAACATTTGGGGGTCGATGACAGAAAAAATAGACCCCCTTACTACTGCTATTTGTTTGTTACTTCAAAATATCTATGATTCCAATAGGTACCTAATTAAGAAGTAAAATAATTAAAAAAAAACACTTTTATGATAAAAACACATTACATACCAAACTTGCGAACGAAAAGGTAAAATGCGTCATTAAAAGAGTGGGTGGGACGAGACGATATTCGATATTAGCAGAATCTATCAGTCTTGTACTTTCATACTTTCATAAAACACTATAAATTGGTTCGTTTGATGTGACTTGTACTTATTTGTGATTTGAACTTTGAATATAATTATTTATTGAGGAGCAGTACTACGAAAAAGAAAATCAGAGAACACAGTTTATTTATTCGAGTTTGAACAAAAATCTTCTGTTTCAAGTAAGTACATAATTTATTGTTTTTTTTTTATCACAGGGGCTGTCAAAATTGTTTGTGAATAAACGTTTTTATTTCTTCAGATAATAATATGACTGAACCAAAAAAGAAATGCAGACAGTACAGCTTGGACTATTTGCAGCTAGGATTTGTCCCGTCATTATCAAACAAACATTTACCAATGTGCCTCATATGCGAAAAAGTCTTTAGCAACGACGCTATGAAACCATCAAAACTAGCAGATCACTTGAACAGAATTTACCCTGACAAAAAAGAAAAAGATTTGTCATACTTTCATTCACTTAAAGATAAAATTCTGAAGAGAACTACGATAGATAATTTGATTGTTTTATCATCGAAGCAAAATGATGATGGATTAAGGGCATCGTACAACATATCCCTACTCATTGCGAAGTCTGGCGAGCCGCACACCATAGGGGAGAAACTGATTCTACCGGCCGTCGCGGTGGTATTGAACACTGTACTTCACAAACCTGCAAAAGATGTTATAAAAAGGATTCCTTTGAGCAATAACACAGTTCAAAGATGTATTGACGAAATGAGTCATGACGTGGAAAACTGTTTGTGTAATCATTTGCAAAAAAAACGTTTTTTTCCCTCCAATTGGATAGGTCAACATTACCCAGTAATGAAGCTTTGTTGCTGGCATACGTTTGCTTTATTCAAGATCAGGAAGTGCATGAAGAGCTGCTTTTTGCTAGAACTTTAGAAATTGACACCAGAGGCGAATCGATTTTTAATTTAATGGAGATATTTTTCAGGGAAAAAGTAATTCCATTGACAAATATAATATCTGTTGCGACAGATGGAGCACCAGCTATGGTTGGTCGTTATCGCGGTTTCATAAGTTACCTGAAACTAGACATACCTGAAGTGCTTACAGTTCACTGTGTAATCCATAGGCAACATTTAGTAGCCAAGAACCTTAGCGATAAATTGCATCAATCGCTTCAGTTTGTTATAACAGCTGTGAACAAAATTCGAAGTAACGCTTTGAACACTAGACTGTTCGCACGATTATGCAAGGAAAGCGATGAAGATTTCTATCAATTGGTTCTCCATACCGAAGTCCGCTGGCTTTCAAAAGGTTTATGTTTGGCGAGATTTTTTGCACTTTTTCAATCTGTTTGAGTTTTTGGAAGACAAGGATTCCAGTTTGAAAGAAAATTTACTTAAGAGTAAAACAGATATTGCTTATTTAACTGACTTCTTTGGCAAATTTAATGATTTTAATTTACAACTGCAAGGAGACAATTTGAATCTCATCAAAGCAAAAATCGGTCATATCGGCTTTTGTTGCCAGATTAATGTTTTTAAGCAAAATATTGCAAGATCTCAGCTTTCACAGTTCCCCAACTTATTTAAGATAGGCACAATCCAAGAAGAAAACATCTTGCTGTACGTCAACCACTTGGAGGCTCTTCACTTAGATTTCAAAACTAGGTTCGAAGATATTCTATCATTGAAAATACCGGACAGGATAATAAACCTATACACTACTAGTGCAGAACCAAATATAATTTTGCAAAATGAGCTGATAACCATCAGCACGAATGAGGATCTCAAGGTACAATTTAAACAGGGTTATCAAAAGTTTTGGCTGCAACAAGATATTCCACTTCTGTACCCGGCCCTATGGACTGCTGTACAAAAGTATTGCTGGCATTTCCATCGTCGTATCTGGTAGAGAGAGGTTTCAGTGTAGTTTCAAACCTGCTTCAGAACAGACATCGATTGCATATCACGGAATGTGGAGATTTGAGAATGCAACTCACTAATTTAAAACCGGACATAGATAAATTGTTGACAGATTACCAGGTGCACCCATCTCATTAAATTCAGTTTTCCAAGCTAATTTATTTGGTATTCTTAGTTTTATAGTTCTGATTAAAATCTTTCGTTGTTGTAATTTTGTTGATGTTTGATTCTGTCTGAATATGTTGATTTATTTACTTCATTTCTATGTTTAATAAAGTGATTTCAATATTTGTACTTATTTTGAATTTACATATTTATTTCATAAATGTCAAAAATGTAAAAAAAAAAAAACTCTGCTTGTATTTTTTTGCTTTAATTTTCGTTAGTGCAGGTTTTGATATTAAATGTTGCACAAGATAATGCCATATCCCGTAGTCCTTTTATCTTTTTCAATCATTAATTACAAGTGATTAAAATGAAAAGTATGATATCTAGTGAAATTTTTAATTTTGAGTACTGTACAAATTTATTAATTTGAATAAGTAAAGTAAATGACTAGGGGGTCGACGGTTTTAAAAGTTTTGGTAAAGGGGTCTGCGGCTGAAAAAAGTTTGGGAACTCTTGATCTAAATTGAGGCACACATTTTAAAATTTCAAGTACCTGATGCAACTGTTCCTGTCTATTATGTACTTCTGCCACAAAAAAGTAAATCATCATGTTTCTTATGAACACCCCGAGTTAGGGCAGCTTATTTATGCTAATTTAGACTTTTAATACTAATGAAACAGATTGCCAACTCTAAGGATTCCAGGTCTACTGTATATACACTTTATAGATTGTTCACATTTAAGGAGGTGCAAACACCAAAGTGGTATAATATGTTTTGGAAACATAAAGAGAGAATATTATATAAATATACTGCTCAAACAAATTAAAGGAACACTTTTTAATCAGAGTATAGCATCAAGTCAATGAAACTTCTGGGATACTGATCTGGTCAGTTAAGTAGCAGAGAGGGTTGTTAATCAGTTTCAGCTACTTTGGTGTCAATAAAATGAACAACAGGTGCACTAGAAGGGCAATAATGAGATGACCCCCAAAACAGGAATGGTTTAATAGATGGAGGCCACTGACATTTTTCCCTCCTCATCTTTTCAGAATGTTTTTTCATTAGTTTTGCATTTGGCTACAGTCCATGTCACTACTGGTAGTATGAGGCAATACCTGGACCTTACAGAGGTTGTACAATTAGTCCAACTTCTCCAGAGTAGCACATCAATACGTGCCATTGCCAGAAGGTTTGCTGTGTCTCCCAGCACAGTCTGAAGGGCATGGAGGAGATTCCAGGTGACAGGCAGTTACTCTAGGAGAACTAGACAGGACTTTAAAAGGTCCTTAACCCATCAGCAGGAATGGTATCTGCTCCTTCTGGGCAAGGAGGAACAGGATGAGCACTGCCAGAGCCATACAAAATGGCCTCCAGCAGACTTCATGAAGGTGGCCTCAGGGTCCAATGTCGTCTAGTGGGCCCTGTGCTCACTGCCCGGCATTGTGGAGCTCGATTGGCATTTGCCACAGAATACCAGAATTGGCAGGTCCACCACTGGCACCCTGTGCTTTTCACAGATGAGGGCAGATCCACCCTGAGCACATGTGACAGACGTGAAAGGCACTGGAGAAGCAATGGAGAACATTATGCTGCCTGTAACATCGTTCAGCATGACTGGTTTGGTGGTGGGTCAGTGATGGGCTGGGGAGGCATATCCATGGAGGGACACACAGACCTCTACAGGCTAGACAGCAGCACCTTGACTGCCATTAGGTAGCGGGATGAAATCCTTGGACACATCGTCAGACTCTATTCTGGTGCAGTGGGTCCTGGGTTCCTCCTGGTGCAAGATAATGCCCGGTCTCATGTCGTGAGAGTATGCAGGCAGTTCCTGGATGATGAAGGAACTGATACCATTGACTGGCCCCCACACTCGCCTGACCTAAATCCAATTGAACACCTCTGGGACATTATGTTTTGGTCCATCCAACACCACCAGGTGGCACTTCAGACTGCCCAGGAGCTCAGTGATGCCCTGGTCCAGATCTAGGAGGAGATCCCCCAGGAAACCATCTGTCGTCTCATTAGGAGTATGCCCCGATGTTGTCAGTCATGCATACAAGCACGTGGCGGCCATACAAACTACTGGGTACGATTTTGAGTTGCTGCAATGAAATTTTGGCAAAATGGACTAGCCTGCCTGCCGCATCATTTTTTCACTTTGATTTTCAGGGTGTCTTTGAATTTAGCCCTCTGTAGGTTGATAATTTTCATTTACACCAAACGATATGACATCCTTTCGTTCCTAACACATTACCCAGTCCATCTCAGTATAGATATCCAGCGTGATTTTTTTTCTCTGTTGAGATCTGGTGTGTTTTCAAAATGTTCCTTTAATTTTTTTGAGCAGTTTATATATGTATAAAATGAGGAAAATAAATGGAGATGCTATATTAGGTTGAGCATGGCTATCTGCTGCATTTAAAAATTGGTCCTTACCGTTCAGGGTCACAAGCATCTAAATGGGAAAAAAAATTATTATCTCCATGTGCATTTAGTTTTCCTTTTCCATTCATTGGAGATGAATGGTGATGCAGTGCTTGCTACACCATGTAATTCCCATGGCATTCCTTCTGTGTTGTATTTACTCAGTTATGTTCTATTTACAGTATATTAATGTATTTCTCTTAACTATATTTGACTATGTGGAATTAGACTGTATAAATTTTAATTTCATTTCTATGCGATACTATACACTCATTATTGCAATATGAATTCTAACTTATTTTTTTCATGCAGTTTGAGATAATCTTATCTATGACAAGTATTAGATAAAATAAAAGGAGGCTGATGGATGCTTGCCCAGAAAATACCATTTATTTAGATTTAGTTTGCAACAGCATGCTCTCAGTTGGATCTACAAGGCCGTTTGGCATGCTCGTAGTCAAACAGATACCAATCTCTACTCTTCTCTAGTCTCACTTTTCAGAGTCCTGCATCACAAGCTGATTTTTTGCCCCTTTTCCCTACTTGTCCTGTCCAGTTACAGTTCAATGAATGCACATTTCTATGTATCAAACCCTGGTGCCTCTCAAGCCACACTGAGTTGTCACATTGCAAAATAATCCAGACGAAAGCAAGTGCAAGTGGGGCAGTGTTACGTAAAATCAGGGGCAGTGAGTAGCCTCAGGGACACACTATAATTTAACATCCTGCTTAGTCCCCAGTGGTATACACTTGCATGCTCAAGGTTGAAATAATCCATATGTTTTATAACTGCAGGCTGCACACAATCAAGGAAGCAAAACTATAAATAAAAATGGTCGCCAAAGATATTTTGAATGCTTTGGGCTCTTCACTTCATAGACAATGTTTATCAGCCATTCAAAAATGTAATATTAGCATGGACCTCCAGGTGGTCACAGATGGTTAATTTTCCTTTATTTTTTCATTTATATCACATCAAACAGAGACATTAGTATAAAGTGCATACCGTACATTACAGCAGCTATACAGTTACTAAATAATGACATAATGCATTGGGAAAAATAGGGCCTTAATTATATTTTCTTGATCCCATAATCATATGGGAGTCTATAAATAAACAGAAAAAAATATACTGAAAGAACATCTCTCAGCAGGTAACTGAGCTGGCTGTGTTTGAGAAAAGCACACAACTTAACGATACTGCCAGAATGCCCAGCCATTAACATTTAAAACCTTCCTGTCAATGGATTTTCCCAGCAGTACATTCCCTGCGATCTGGCTGGAAAAGAAGCTGCTACTACATAGTAGGCTTTTAATCTTCCAGTTAACCCCTTCCACCTAATGGCATGCTGGTAGAAGATTTTTACAAATGTAAACAGTAGGTTTGTTTTAGGAATTCAAATTCAGCAAGAATACATCTCTTTTGCTGGTAGTCTAACTTTCAGCGGCAATGGTGCAGTTGTAGAGTTTCCTCAGTTTTAGTTTAATATTCTCACTAAATCGTTGGTAAACATAATTAAACCCTCCTAAGGTTGTAAACAGCTGCAAGAAACAGATACAGTTTGCTTTCAGCCACAATAGAGCGATGAGCTTGGAGTTGAAATATTTGTACATAGCTATCAGGCTTTCACAGGCAGAGGCTTGCAGCTATAGGATCAACACTTGTGGCTCCATAAATTCTATGTCCACGTGCTTTGACGTTTGTGGTAAAACTCCATGTTGCAAGCGGAAATTAGGCCGGAACAAAATATATATGTTTGAGATACGCATATATTTATGTATAGTTAACTCCAGGAAACTCAAAATTAACTGAATATTTAAAGTGCCTTGCTGATTATGCCGTACAACTTTATGAACAACAGCCATACATATGTCAGCCGTCATTCACAGAGTTGGAATTTTTAAATCTAATCCTATAAATGTGTTTCAAACTAATCTTACATGGTCAGATGGAAGTGGGCAGTGTGGGCTTTACTATTGTGCTAGCGCTAAGGACATTTCAGCTGGAGCTTTTTGAAGTGCTTACCTATCTCATCTCTAGCCACATTCATATTTTTCAAGTAGGGATAGTTAGGCCAGAGTGTGAAACTCTGATCGTGAAGGGGTGTAGTGGCAGCAGGTTTTCATTCCAGCCATCATTTTAATTACTAAGCAAATCAACATGGTTTATTGAACATACATAATTTGCCTTAATATTAACAGACCTGCTTTTCAAGATTACAAACAGTTAATGGTGTTTTTATTTACTTAACCAGCAGACAAACAATGTATAGATGTAAACTGAGTCAAGAGATGGCCAATTACTACAGGGGTCTCAAATGTTCATTGACTCATCAACCAATTTCTTAATTAAAAGCCATTTCTTGCTGTCACCAAAACACATTATTTAATTCTTTTGCTTGTTAGTGCTCTCCTCTTGCCACTCCAGACATTTCCGCAATTGTTTATTCTCTTTTTTCTGGCAGCACCATCAACATGTTTTTGGACCAGAGCAGATCAATATTTCTCAAACCTTCACCTTTTTTTTCAAATATTTTATATGATGTACACATAGATGCCAAGGATATTAAATTAGCTGGTCATCTGTTGGCACGCTTTGCATCTCATGTTTTTTTTTTTTGCCTGCTAATTAGGGGGAAAAAAAAGTTTTAAAAAGCAACCCAAATAAAATTAAGATAAAAGAATTAGCAGAAGTAGTTGTTTATTAATTTAAAAAGAGGCCAGAATGAATACCTGCATCCACTGTGGCTATCCATGATCTGAGCAGGACAACACCGATTTGGGCTTTCTACTCCATTTTCCATAAGTAACAGATACCACCATGGTAAAGGAGATGAAGAGAGGTTGGAGTGACCAATGAGAATGTCTCTTTGAAACATAACAAACATCTCTAAGAGGCAGAACTGAAAAGACAAACCAGAAAGCTAAACCTAAAAACCAGTGCAGGTTAGTCGATTAAATCAAATGTCTGCAATGGGCAAAACAAGAATCATAATTGAGCACATGCTATGAATGGAAACCCCAAATTCCAGGTAAAACTTTTTTCCATGTGATTATTCTTTATTTTTTACAATGACAGACATCGTTCTTTGCTGTTTATCAGTCTTAAATAACATGGCATTTACTACATCACAAATTGAGGCCCATGATCTATTAGGATTGCAACCCGAGAAATAAGCAGCAACCAAAGAGACAAAACCTTGAATGACATCATCCAGGACACAACAAAACATATGAAAAACAGTTAAAATTCCTTAACAAAATCCAGATAAGGAAACTACTCCAAAATATGTTTCACTAGCTGCACATCATGACAGCAGTGGGGCTGCACATTCTGAAATCAAACCTATCAAAAGAATGAGGTCCTATCAAAAAGCTGTTAGACATTTACTTCAGGTGCTGCTATGAGCAGGTGCATACATGTGGCACAACAATTAACAGTCTATGTATTTCCAGTGGAAATCACCAGCTTGTTGCCAAATCAAAAAGGCAAAGCAATGTGGAGTTTGAAATCTTATTCATTATGAATTTGTGTGGCACATCTGTAAGTCTTTTTAAAATAACATTCTGATTTGAATTAGGCAAAACAAAATCAGGAAAAGATGACATCAACTGCTCAGAAATCACGGAAGGTTTCTATACCTAGACAGCACACCTGCACATGCTTCTGTCTCTATCATCTCTTCTTCAAACTAAAACATTATTGTACTACACCCACTATATTTACTTGACTTGACCATTCAATATTTTTATTCTTCTCATGCAAAGGAAAATTATGCTTAAGTGTAACATCTGGTGATATTCTAACCATCTATCATAATGTGAAAGCAGAATTCAATATGTTGACAGCTAGAGGTTTCTAGCATTACTCTAAAAATTGAAACACTGAGATACATGCCTATCGGTACAGAGAAATCAACTTAAAAGGGGCTGCTTGTAAAACTGTTGTGTTGTTTAAAATAAAGACTACTGCAGATCTATTAGCATGGATATGGGGAGGTAAAGAAGAACACTCACACAATGACTCTACAGAGCCTCCTGCAAATGGAGCATGATCACATGTGGAGTTGACCAAGAAGCAAGATGTCACTTCTCAAACTATTTTAATAGTAATAAATTATTCATTTACGTTGTAACAGATAGAGGTGTGGTCCACCTCTTGAACCCTCAGGTACCACTCTGCACACCAGGTGAATGTATAAATAGTATTTATTTTACTATTAAATCGTGCACAAAGCACTCTCCACACCACACTACTCATAAACACAATTCTCTTACTACACAATACTCTCTCCTCCTCGCCCAGACACTTGCCACACTACCTCCCAGCTCAGCTCAGTGTCTGGGCTTTCCCACAGTCCTTTTATATGCCCTGACCCGGAAGTGGTTCCTGACCAAACCCACAAGTCCTTATTCCCTCCGGGTCAGGGTAAATAGTCCTTTCTTCAGCCCGGGAGCACGTCGTTCCTTCCTGTCACATGATGATGACGCACTCCCGGGTTATAGGGCACATAAGAGCCCACTAGCCCCCCTACAGCGACTCCCGGTGGTCCCCAAGGTATCCAGCAGGGCTGTGTATATAAACTACAAAGTCCATGAGGCCCTGCTGGAACTCGGGGCACGATTATGCTGTCCGGAGGGCTCCTCCTGGCGGCCTGGGGGTGACGACCGGAGTCTGTAGTCGGTCGTCCATCACAACGTTTATATACTGTAGCTCTTTTCTAACCTACTCAAAACACTTTACATAGACAGTGGAGCACGACATTAACATCATCAATGTGTAGTACCCACCTGGATGATGCAACAGCAGCCATTTTGCACCTGTATGCTCACCACATGTTAATTATTAGGCAGGGAAGGGGTGACAGACAGTTAGCCAATTAAAGATAGGAGATGATTAGGAAAGCCAGAATAGAAAAGGTCATGGTGGGCAATGTAGGCAGTACTTTGGGAAACACCCTACACTTTTTGATGGTGCCCACAGAGAGTCAGGACTTCATCTGAAGGACAGTACAAATTCTTATAGCACAGTATCCATGTCACTGCATTGAGCCATTAGGATCCACACATAAATCACAAGGTAAGAGCCCTCTACTGATCTCACTAACACCTCTTCCAGTGGCAATACAAGTTTTTCCTAAATGGTCTGCCATTCAAGTACTAATCATTTGTAAACATGCTTAGCTTCAGGTGAATTACCTATTCTATTTTGTAAAAATGTTGAAAGATAACTATCATCCTGCCAGAATACACTCTGCCTAGTGTACTGGGAGTATAGCTAAGGTGAGCAATGGAATTGAAATTATTAGGGTGTACAATACACTGAAGATGGGAACAACCGCCTTGGCCCTTCTTGTTGCCTTATATTTACCGTGACCTCCTTAATTAGGTTTGCTGTTATGTAGTGTGAATCATGTGGCCATTACAATATATAATGGCAGATGTGGGGAATATACAAAGTAGAAGCTCTTTTGTATGTTTATGTTGCTTCAACAATCTGCATGGTTCTATGCAATTTTTTAATTCTTGTTTTTTGACATTTTGTGGAAATTTTATTATTTATATTTTAATGTAGCTTTGTTCATTTTTTGCCTATAATTATTTGGTCATCTTTGCTCGTACCATGTATATGTATCTGCCCATATATGACCACCTGCCTATTTTCTTAATCATTCTTTAGAATCATGTACTGTATTTAATCTGAACAGATGATGGTCAAGGCTATTTCATAGTCGAGCACAACTTTACAGGGTGTTGTGCAGCTCTTCTGACTAGCAGCTGGGCTTTTTTTTCACAGAAAGGAATGGACCTCCGCAAAAGCAGGGTATTTTTAATACACCTTTTACACAGTAAAATTAACAATGTTCAGTGTACAAGCCTGTGATGGTAGAAACAGTACAGACAAAAAAATCACTTATAAGTACAGAATTTCACAAAATGAAAATTTAAAGTCCACAGGCCACACACACATCTTTTGACTGTGGAAGTTAACAGAAGCTCAAAGAGAACACCTCTTACAGACACAAGAAGAACATACAAACTCCAGGCAGAAGACACACCAGAGATGTAAAAGCTTTGAAATGTGCATTTCACAACTTCAAAAGTTACAACAGGAACGGTAAATAAAAAGGTACCCACCCCATCTTAACTGTTACTGTTTCTAGTGTTTTCGCCATGTCAGAGGTGTGTAATTATAAATTACTAGCCACATTATCTGTCCAAGGCCGGTAACAGAATTAACTTTAAAATTTTGATATCTCTTGTCCAGTGTGTACCTTCAGTGCCTTAACTTGATATTTTCATGTGTCTGAGAGGGGGAGCGATAGACAAAAGAGGTTCAATCACGTTTCCGTCAAACCTGCTTCTCAGACTCTGTCATTTTGAAGAGCCTTGTTTGCTTCCTTTCTTCTTTTATACTTTCTGTCATTGAATGAGACTCATATCATGCCTCCTACACCTTTACTCCTCGTTGTGTGTCTTACACTTACACTTCCTCTTTCGATCACATTACCAAAGCCAAACTGACCCAATCACACCAAAACCAAACTGACTAATCAGTTGGTGCTGATGAACCAAACACTCACCGACTATAATATTTTATTATATAGTAGATTTTTTGTTCATTCCTTACAAATGTGAGCAATGACTTGCCATCTTGGCTGTAACAGGAGCCAGGCTCTTTCATAAAATAAATTTAACATAATTAGCCATCTAAGGACATTGACAATATAACATTCTCATGCCTGTTTAAACTAATTTACAGTTGTTGGGGATTGGAGCTTATTCCAAGAGCACTGGGTGCACAGCACAGGACAAGGCCCAATCACCCATATACCCACAAAGGACCAAATTTCCCACTGTACTAACCTACACGTCTTCTGTGGAGGTTGGAGGAAAACAGTAATACCTCGAGGAAAAAACATATGGACACAAGATGAAAATGTAGGGTTACCAGATGTCACATTCCCTGGGGCAGTCATGTATTTTTTGCCCAATTTATATCGTCATTTAAATCCTCATTTGTCCTGTATCTTAAACATGACTCATTTCTCAGTTCATCGACAGAGCAATATGCAAGTTGTTAAAGCAAAAGCACTTTTGACCGCACATCCATCAAAATTACCAATCACATTGATTCTGTCCAGAACAGGCAATATCAGATCAACCAGATATTCTGTACTCATGATGCAAAGCTTACAAACTAGGAACAGCACAAATGTGAGATCAAGGTACTTAGTCAAGAGACGGCTTGCCTTAGCCACGTGCTTAAGTCATCAATATGACTAACCATGTTTGTAACCATTTAACAAAGAACTTCAGAGAGAACTGAAATTTCTGGAATAAAAAAAGATCTGCTAGGTTGCCAATATCAACAATCTGATATGCCAAACATGGAGGCAGCTGTTCTATTTCCTGGGAAGGATACAGAGATGTTACTCAACATATCAATACAAAAAAATAATGACACCAAGAAGTGTAGGTATACCGTGTGGGCCACGACTTGAAGTAGACACAATTAATACAAGAATAGGGCTATCCACAAATCATTCAGGCTTGAGTCATGAGTCAGCAGTATGAAAAATTTGATGTGAGTGGTTGTATCAGGCATTCTCATTCAATTGAGTGGTCGTATGTGTGAGCCGAGTCAAATTCATTATAGATAGCACCGCAGCACATTAAAGAACATAAGTAATGAAGTACCTTAAAAGTGACGTTATTCTTCAGGGTTGTCGTGTGTATGAGCAGTGTAGTCGGGTTTGTATACTGCACAGTAAAACCACAATACCCCCCAGGTCCTTCTCTACAATAACACCTCACTCCCCCATAGGAGCTGTCTCGCATACTTTCACGAACAATTTGGTCACCCTAAGAATATACAGACTCATATGGGAAACATTCAGGTATAGGATTCAAATCCAGGATTCTGGATCCATAAAGCACACACATTCATAAACTGAAATATAAATTATTGATTTAATCTGAAATAAAATATGCACAGTTTATTGTGTGAAACTAACATAAATTTTGCATATGAATTACAAAGTGTTCCTGTTGTTATTTCAAACTTTGTTGACATTTTTTTTCAAAGTTTAACACATTTTTTTAAGACTTCAGATGTATTTTTTATGCAGATTTTGAACATCAAGGAATTACTGTTGTTGGTATTGGAGGCTTTTCATTATTATTACTATGTTTTGAGAAATCCTTTGCTGCTTTTTTGTAGATCTATTGCCATGATGTGACACACCTTTTCTGGGGACACGGTCCTAAAAGTCACAATACATGTTGTGATTAAGGCGATGGTTTTAAATTGGCATCCAAGACTGTGGATATGCCTTAAATAAAACTCTATAGTGCTTCTTTAAGCAATCTTTGATTAACAGTCTTAACTTAGTGCCTCCCTTTATAGGTGACAATTCTGATGTAATGTTCAAGCTTAGGTGATTTGGGGTAATTTTAAATTGCAACTTTTGACCCTTCATTCTTTCTGGCTAACAGTTTCATATCTTGATCCTTCTACTCTGCCCAAGTGGCTTGCCATATTTCCAACTTTTGGCAGAACAGTTTCACTGCTTAAACAATCTAAACAATTCAAATGAGTGGATCCATAATTTTTACATTCAGTAATACAGCAGTTTAATGAAGCTTAATCATTACTGTGGCAGTGTGTGAAATGCTAGAACAGAAAGTGTGGACATCCAGGGAAGTATCCTTCTTGGATGCCACTAAATGGAGGCGCTCTAGACTCTTTGGAATTTCATATTTGTTTATTTTTTAATGAATATAATATTTATTGATTGCTACAACTAAGTATTACACTTATTTCTTTTGTATTTAACACTTGTTAACTCTTAGCGATTATGATAACATAAGATTCTCCAACACACTAAATCAAATTCAGGGTTGGGCCAACTAGAGCCTATCTTGGCAGCACTTGGCACAAGGCAGAAAGCATCCCTGGACAATCTGTCATTCACACAAACACCTGCACTCACAGCGGGCCAATTTAGGGTCACCAATTAACCTAAACTGTGGAAAGAATACAGGAATATCAAAGGCAACCCTCCATAGAGAACTTGCAGAATCCACCAGGACAATGACCAGGTATAGGATTTGAACCGAGGATCTAACCATTATGCCACCAGGGATTATGATGTAGTCAATAAATAATGTTTGAAGCAACTGTCAAGGTGCTTTTCCAAAACAGCTTATACAAGTAAATGTTTTCCTATCTTTATCTGAGTTCCATTCTTTTCTAAAGCATTGTTGCATCACAACTTATAAAATAAAACCTATAAATATCTGGGAGTGCAGCTGGATGATAAATTAGACTGGACTGCCAATACTGATGCGCTGTGCAAGAAAGGACAAAGCCGGTTATACTTCCTTAGAAGGCTGGCTTCCTTCAACATCTGCAATAAGATGCTGCAGATGTTCTATCAAACAGTTGTGGCGAGCGCCCTCTTCTACGCAGTGGTGTGCTGGGGAGGCAGCATTAAGAGGAAAGACGCCTCACGCCTGGACAAACTGGTGAGGAAGGCAGGCTCTATTGTTGGCATGGAGCTGGACAGTTTAACATCTGTGGCAGAGAGAAGGGCGCTCAGCAGGCTCCTATCAATTATGGAGAATCCACTGCATCCACTAAATAATGTCATCTCCAGACAGAAGAGCAGCTTCAGCGACAGACTGCTGTCACTGTCCTGCTCCACAGACAGATTGAGGAGATCGTTCCTCCCCCAAACTATGCGACTCTTTAATTCCACCAGGGGGGGTAAACGTTAATATTTAACATTATACATAGTTATTGTCTGTTTTTTTTTTCCACCTGTATTATTATCATTCTTTAATTTAATATTATTTATTGTATCAGTATGCTGCTGCTGAAGAATGTGAATTTCCCATTGGGATTAATAAAATATCTATCTATCTATCAACTTCTGGAAACCGGGTTTGTATCCTGACCGGGCATAGTGTTTGCATGTTCTCTGCAAGTCTAACAAGGGGATACTCTAGTTCTCTTCCCACATTCCAAAGATTTTAATCTTGCTCAGTACAGTATGAGTGAACTGGGCTGGTAGTCTGCCCAGTGTTGGTTCGAGCCTTGAGAAAAAGGGGCTGGGGTAGGCTGTGACCCTGAATTGGGTCATGTGGTTCAGGAAATGAACGCCTGGATAACCATTTATTTCCCCACTAACCAAAATTAAAACACGTGCTAAATACATTTTCTTACAGGCAAAGTTTGGCCTGAGCTCTGTTTAGATTTAAAAAGAATTCTATCAAAACATATGAACTGGAATTAACTAAAAAAAAAAATCAGGGTTTCTATACCGGTTTGTTTCTGGGCTTGGCTGTTCTGAAACAGCACAGCAGAATATCCTAATCAGTCTGCAAAAATAAGAGAGGTGGTAAGAACCGGGAAGCTTGTACGTATCCTAATACATTAAGAAAGAAGTGTCACAGTCATGAGGGAACAACAATGAGGCAGCAGAAAACAATAAAAGCACATTTAGAGCATACTTTAATTATCAGCTAAACCTTTTGATATCATTCCACGGTGGTACTCAGCTAGAGGGCTTGTAGTCTCAAAAGAATTTGTGATGCTCCTTCGAAAACCTCTCTACTCAACCAAACATTTTCTTCCTTGAGGTTGATTCTGAACATCACAGGGCCTTTGAAAAAAGAAGTGAATCCCAGTGTGTGTATACTGTTCACATGAACTCATTGAAGGCAAAAATCAGATAACTGACTGACATTTTTACTATTAGTAAAACTTCTCATAGCACAATTACCTGTAATCTGGAGGATGAGACAAAGAGGTGGAGGTTTAGAGTTGTTAAAAAGATGAATCAGTGTATCGTTTTCATGTGAATGACCAAAGATGTATTCATGGTTTATCTATGTGTTTCAGAAAATACCAACTCCAGAAAAAAACTTTAGGTCACAGACTTAACAAACTCTACAATTAACTAGTAAAACGAGAAAAAAATTTTTGCTATTGACTTTCAAACTGTGGTTTTATTTAATTTGTAAGGAATTAAAAATCTTCACAAAGTATATGTTTTCTCCACAGACCTGGAAGAAAAAACCTAAACCTTTCTCCATAGAGTGGTGCATCATATAAAGGATTCCCTTATTGCCAGTGAAACTGTCTGTCAGCCTTGTAGGAACAAAGGAGTTACTTAACCTTTAACTACTCACACCATTTCTCATCTCATTCATAAGTACTCGCGTGGTGTAATTTATTCACCAGTTTTAAAATGGATATTTATATGCATGCTGTGAGGTTGTAATATAAAATATTGCAGGAATTTCAAATTGTATGTTTTAATGTAATTTAATACCATATTACTGAATAGTATGACACAGTCTAGGACTATCCTCTTTAATAAAATCCCTTTGTGCGTCCAGGTGTCCGTGTGTGTGTGTCTTCTGGTGAAGTGCGCATGCATGGGGCTTCTGGTGAATTGCGCATGCACAGGGCACGGTGCGATGCGCGATATTACCGTCAGAGAAAGTTAGAGGCGTTTTATGGAAATACAAACCAGTACTACTGCGAGAGGAAATTAAAGGTACACAATACAGTGATGCATATTACAGCCACATACAAGCCAGTATTACTGTCAGAGGAGATTAAAGGCATATTACCGACACGCACGCCTGTATTACCGCCAGAGAAAATTAAAGGTATATTACGGACGTACAAGCCAGCAGACGTACAAGACAGTATTACTGTCACAGAAAATTAAAGACACACAATACATGGCGGCAGCCCACGAAGAACGCTCAGCTCAGCAAGTAAACATCAACAAAAGAAAGGCTGAAAGAAAGAAAAATACGACCAACAAAAAGAATGAGGTCAAAGTCCCTTGCCATTTGATATAGACTGTTCCTACTAATGTTTATGCACTACTGTTCTAGCGCCCGTTATTGTAACGGGCTAAATGACTAGTCTGAAAATAAACCTGATTCACTTCTCCACTCATTCGTCACCAGTCATACTTTTATCCAATGCAGGATATGCACATGTATCACATTTCACTTCAGTTGTTGAATGTTCTTCTTGCAAAGACTTTGTCCATAAAGAACATCTCATCGTTCTCATACATACGTAAGTATCTGTGCGGTGTGCCAAATGCACCATGTGGAACTTGCGACTGTGTGTCCACTCATAAAACCGGCTGGGGGCCCACTGGAGGGAAACTATTGTGACACTGTACTTGTAAGGAATCAAGCTGAGGATAGATGGAGGATGCTGCCAGTAGGTTCAAGTAAAAGGACGATGAACAAAAATAACTGAGATTGGTGTACAAAATAGACGCACGTGAGTAGTTAAGGGAAATTGAGAGAAAGAAATGGAGGAAGAAAAGAAAAAAGGGAGAGAACTACACACAGAAGTGAAAACAGAAATGGGGCTACAGACCGTGTGCTAGGTTTTTATCTACTACTAGACATTAAGCCCATTATAATAACGGGCACTAGAACAGTAGTCCATAAACATTAGCAGGAACAGTCTATATTAAATGGCAAGGGGCCTTTTACCTCATTAAATTTTTTTTCCATAAAATGCCTGCAATTTTCTCTGACAGTAATACTGGCTTTGCTGTCTGTAATATGCGTTTAATTTTCTGTCACAACAGTGGGCAATCAGCAGATTCTCCCCAGCAACTGATGTAATGTGTGTGAAAATAAATCTACTTGTATTTTACACTTTACCGGGCCAAGCTTCTTAATCGCAAATCTGACATCCTCAGAGTGAACACTTGCACAACAATGGGGAAGCTGGTCTCCGCCTCTCAGTACCCGATTGGATTTTTCGTGTTTTCTGTTTTAGGTCTTACCTCATTTACCGAAATCCAATTGGATCTGCTGCGCGATATTTTATAGGTCCCGCCCTCTCTGTCTTGTGTGACGCGTCAGGCGGCCTTTGAAGCAGCGCACCGTGCCTTCACCAGAAGACACACACACACACATGGACACCTGGACGCACACAGGGATTTTATTAAAGAGGATTGTATTTTAAACAGAGACTTGGCCTGTACCCTAAACCTGTATCTGCTTCCTGGGGCCCTTTACTTACGTAAGGACAAGCCAGCATCAAAAATAAACCACTGCAGCTTGTGTTCAAAGCATAATGGCATCACATGGCAGGACTACACCCTAACCTCTGCTGTTCTGGAGCAGGCAGCCCTTCCAAGCATGTTTGCTTTATTTACCAAATGCATGCTACAGATGGTCGGATCCCTTAGGAGTCCTGTGTGTGGGGGAACTGGCTGCAGGCTCAAGAACTGTTGGAATGCCAACACTGTGTTACAAAGATATATGCAAACTTAACATTTAGACACGCAATATCAATCCAACAACATTGGAGTCCACTGCACCAGATCGCAAGAAAGGAAGGCAGGCCATTAGTGCAAGTGCGATGTGGAGTTTAGGACAAGAGAAGCAGAATATCACAAGGCTGCCTAAGCAACAATACAGACTAACCCCACTTTTGTCTGTGTCCTATGCAACAAGTTCTGACATTAAAAAAAAAATCTGACTAAACAGTCATAGTAAGTGCTGTGGCTCAACTCCTAAATGATCAAACTACAGTGCACTAACTCTGTTGTCTCTCTCGGGACAGGATGCCTACAGAAAGATTATCACTTCTGCTGCACAATACCTAGAGACCAAGTTCAAATCCAAGAAAAGTCACTGCTACTCTAGTATTCCTTCCACATCTCCAAAGACGGGCATTGTAAGTTAATTGATTAGTTCAATTTAGTCTTGTTTGAATGTGTGTGGCTATGCGTGCGAGCGTGCGTGTGTGAGTGGGTTCTGCAATGAACTACTTTCCAGGGTAGGACTATTTCCTCTCTCCGTCACTGAATTATGAATTTTCTTCCACAACACAAAGACTAGCGATTCTAAACTGGGTTTGTCTGAATGAAATAAGCATGTAAGTGTGTGTGGGTATCCCCTGTGATGGACAGGCAGCTCAGTCAAGGTTGATTCCATTCCCACAACTGACATTGCCAGACAGGTCCCTGCCTCTAACAACTAAATGATTGGATTAAGCCAGTTTGAAAAATGATGGATCTTTATTATGTGAAAATATTACAGTAAGTGAAACTGTTCAGTATGCAAAGTATAATAAACAGAAATATTTACAATACTATTGGAAATGCATATATTTCAAAATGCATTTCAGATGTACAGTACTTTATTTTTATCCAAAATCATGATATGCTTCACTCTGCACCTCAATATTGCAATGTGGTTCATTTCTATAAACACACAATAAACAGGACTTACAGGAAAGCTCAGAAAGATAAAAGTACCGTGTAATACAGGCTTAAGCATTAGGAATGAAAACACAAAGAATGCCTTTAGAAATACAAACGGTCAGGATGTAACTAACCTACACAAGAATCTGTTCCACATGTGCATTTTTCTTATCAGTCATGTTCACATCTCTTGTACACTAAGGGGCAGAAAAGCATGTATGGATGACATTTTCAAATCCCTCACTTGTGCCATAGTAACTGCACAGCTTGGGGAAAAAAAGCCACGGGAGAATTGACCTTTTAGGTATTTGCACTTATAATATGTTGAAAGCCAAAGAATTCTCTCTATAAATAGATAATCAGAATCATGCATGTGCAAATACCTCCCACTCCCTATTCAATAAACAAATGCTTTCAAATTGCTTTTTCATCAGACCACCTAGTGCTGCAAGAGTGGAGCTTAGCTCTGTAAAGGTTATGCGCACATTTTTGTTGCGCATTAAAGGGTTGTCTCTTCCGTGGTGCAAGTGAGAGCACCACTTTTTAATGAAATTGCAATTTTTTTTTTTGCACTTTTCCATCTTTAGACGGACATCTTGTTTAAGAACACATCTATGTTGATTGACAGGGGGTAATATTCTTTAAGCTTCTCTAACACATTTAGTGTCAATATGATTATAATATGTGTTATGATTGGGAGTCGGTTAACTTACTCTACACTGTTTTATTACTTTTTAAATAGGAGAAAGTCCTTTTGGAAGATTTCTAAAAAACGAGAAGAAAATAGGTTGAAATATAACGATATTGGGGATACATTTCTCTCTCCTGTTTGAACCTTGCGATGAACTTTTACTTTAAATGTATAACCACATAGAAATCAGCACAAAATATATAATGTAATATGAAAGAGGACTGATAGAATCTAGTTTTATTCAGCTACTTGTTTAGATGAGAAACTGTGTGCTAACCAATAGAATGTGCAGAAAGCAAACATCCATCCATCCATCCATTGTCTCCCGCTTATCCGAGGTCGGGTCGCGGGGGCAGCAGCTTGAGCAGAGATGCCCAGACTTCCCTCTCCCCGGCCACTTCTTCTAGCTCTTCCGGGAGAATCCCAAGGCGTTCCCAAGCCAGTCGAGAGACATAGTCCCTCCAACGTGTCCTGGGTCTTCCCTGGGGCCTCCTCCCGGTTGGACGTGCCCGGAACACCTCACCAGGGAGGCGTCCAGGAGGCATCCTGATCAGATGCCCAAGCCACCTCATCTGACTCCTCTCGATGCGGAGGAGCAGCGGCTCTACTCTGAGCCCCTCCCGGATGACTGAGCTTCTCACCCTATCTTTAAGGGAAAGCCCAGACACCCTGCGGAGGAAACTCATTTCAGCCGCTTGTATTCGCGATCTCGTTCTTTCAGTCACTACCCATAGTTCATGACCATAGGTGAGGGTAGGAACATAGATTGACTGGTAAATTGAGAGCTTCGCCTTGCGGCTCAGCTCCTTTTTCACCACGACAGACCAATGCAGCGCCCGCATTACTGCGGATGCCGCACCGATCCGCCTGTCGATCTCACGCTCCATTCTTCCCTCACTCGTGAACAAGATCCCGAGATACTTGAACTCCTCCACTTGAGGCAGGATCTCGCTACCAACCCTGAGAGGGCACTCCACCCTTTTCCGGCTGAGGACCATGGTCTCGGATTTGGAGGTGCTGATTCTCATCCCAGCCGCTTCACACTCAGCTGCGAACCGATCCAGAGAGAGCTGAAGATCACGGCCTGATGAAGCAAACAGGACAACATCATCTGCAAAAAGCAGTGACCCAATGCTGAGCCCACCAAACCGGACCCCCTCAACGCCCTGGCTGCGCCTAGAAATTCTGTCCATAAAAGTTATGAACAGAATCGGTGACAAAGGGCAGCCCTGGCGGAGTCCAACTCTCACTGGAAACGGGTTCGACTTACTGCCGGCAATGCGGACCAAGCTCTGGCACCGATCGTACAGGGACCGAACAGCCCTTATCAGGGGGGCCGGTACCCCATACTCTCGGAGTACCCCCCACAGGATTCCCCGAGGGACACGGTCGAATGCCTTTTCCAAGTCCACAAAACACATGTAGACTGGTTGGGCAAACTCCCATGCACCCTCCAGGACCCTGCTAAGGGTATAGAGCTGGTCCACTGTTCCGCGACCAGGACGAAAACCTTTGGTCTAAAACTATTCTTTTCTTTGAATACCGATGCCAGTTGGCAACACAAATGTATATTATGGCAATAGGTTAGCACAAAGGTTGATGCTGTTGCCAAAAAAAACTTTCAAAGCTGTACGAATTAGGCCTTCTGGCACTTCGGTGGGGCTAATATGAGTGAGCTGGACGTGTAAATGGATGAGCTTGCATCCCATCTGAGGATGGCTCCAACAATAACATTCTAGGTCTAAACTGGAATAGGTGATTTTCAAAAAATGCAGTATTGAATGAATAGTTACAAAATTCTGGCAAAGTGTTCTCATATTAAAGACTTTACAGTGTGTGGTTTTAAAAACCTGAAAGTACTGTGATGTAACGGTATCCTACCCAGGGCTATCTCCTGCTGTGCACGCAGTCCTGCTCGGACAGATGCTGCCGTTCCATGACTCTGACTTGAATGAAGTATGTTCAACAATGCTATGTTAACATGAAGCTGATATCTTGAGTAACAAATTATATTTATATTAATTACTTTACTGGCCCATAAAATTTCATACACTTTCTGAATTATCTTAATCCAAATTTAGGTTTACATGGAAACAGAGTATATCCCAGCAGCATTGGGTGAAGGGTAGCCATCAGATCAGAGTGGAGTACCAGTGCATAAAAAAGCACAGACATGCAGAAATATTGGCTCAGTCATGTGGGGCTAGTTTAGATTTGTCAGTTAAACTAAATTATGTGTCTTTGGGATATGAGAGTAAAAACCGGAGAATCCACAAGACCAGCACAGAGTCCATTTACATGTTCTTTCTTAACCAATTTATTCACAGGAACCTGGTTTCAAAAATGCTATGCATACCTTTATTCCAGTTGGAGAAATCTGAATATTGGCCTCTGAAGAACTGGGGTAACTCACATAGATTCCTAAACCCTTGACCACACTGCACTTAAGGATTATGTAATCTGCGCATGTCTATTGCACTTGTTAGCCTGTGCATATCCGTGGTCGGTTTGGTCATCCTGTTCTAATTTTCTTATAATTTTATGTTGATGATATGAACATGTAGTGCTAAACGCAGCAGCACACTTACAGGAGAAACAAGCTTCATGCTTGTTTTCAGATTTACAGAGGCCAATGATGACGTTTGACTCTTTTGCACAGTTTGATGATGGAGTGTTTTGCTAGGGGAGAACGTCATAAATGGGAGTTTTTAAGAAAGCAGGTTTCTGCTTTAACCAGGTTCCTCATTATATAGGGAGAATAGGCAAACTCCTGCACACAGAAAATGGTCAGGCCAGGTTTCCCAAAAATAATAAATAATCACTGTGTGGTCTGACACTCTACATAACAACATCGCTGCTGCTGCTTAACATGCTGTAGTCCTCTGTCTGGAATAGATGTGTTAAATGTTCAAAGGTTCAGTTTACCCTTGAGTTATTCACTGGGGTTAGATGTGGAAGGAATATTTGCACATTTGGTTATTTTAAAGAAAAACTCTACTTCACTGAAAGGAATGGCACCATTGGAAAGGTCTCCTACTTAATTGGTACTAATGAAGCTGCAGGAAAAATCATAGAAAATTCAGACAGATGTGGTGATGACTATGCAGTTTTAAACAGAAGAAGCTTAATTGGTTGTGAGTTGGCCTTCCATTTAACCCACATAAACTCCCACTAATATAACCTAAATAGGTAATAAGAAAGTAGCCACCACTAAAGTCTGTATTTGTTACAACCTTGAGGTTTTTTTCAAAGATGGAGCACAACCCTTGATTAGTCATTTAAGTTTATTTAAACAATTCACCAAAGATACTTGAAACCTGTTTGAACTCTCAATTTCCCACTCACTTTAATTTAGATTTTCCAAACACCCTCATGGCATTTAGAATAAGAGATTCTGGACTTCTTAATCATCATTAGGTTGTCTCTATATTTTCTTTCTCCTAGAGACAATATTCGGGCAGAATTTCTTTTATTGTAGGCAATGTAGTTTTTCTGTTTATGGCCGGATGATCTATTGATATAAAATGCATGACTTGAACAGTAAGGGTTTTGCAATTACAAACTGTGCCACATAGACAGAGAGACTCAGCATAATGCACTTATAAATATTATATTGTTCAATTAGTTCAACTTTACAGAGCAAGAGCAAAACACTATTGTAAAACTGCAAGAAAACCATACACATAAACTATAAGAATTCTGGAGACTTTCAGTATATTTTCCTTATCATGACATACACCTTCATGGAATCCACCTCCCTACACAGTTCAGCATACACCGAAACAGTACAGCTGCCTTGGCCAGGATAAAGTATAAGAAGTGTACAGTCACTGCCCATAAATTAAATATAGCTTACGGCTGGAAAAGGGTAATAGAGCTAAGAAATAAAAGTGCTGATATGCTGCACTACAGGAACAGATTCCAATCCTGCCCCTGCGCCAACAAAATCTCATAAATGCCACTTAAGGCAGCCTTCATCTTTTGTCACCTTGCTCCTTTGTACTATTCACAACTTTGGAAGTCAAACTTTGAAGGGAATTATGTCTGATTAGTAGATACTGCAATACCACCAAATCTGATGACTAACACATCGACATCAGTTTTTTAGAATGGCACTTATTTCTAGAGATCAGTATCCAGTTGCGACTTCTAGCCTCCAAACACTAAGTTACAATAACTTTAATTTGGGTTAGGCTGGCCTAGTAATCATCCACAATACACTTCACTGCAGGTACCTTGAACAGAGGAGAAAGTAGTCGAAATTCATTTATCAGCTCGCCTCTAAATGAAAAAGCAACTCCCAATTTGTTTCTTTCAGAGAGTCATGTGTCCCTGATTTGATAGTAACATACCACCATCAATCTAATTTTATAGAGCATTTTCTTCACTATGGAAAGATAAGGAAGTTAGAGAGGAGATTACTTGACCCCGGAGGCCTTCTCACAGTTGTCCAGATCTATTGCTGTAGATGTTGTTGAATGGAAAGGAAGCATATTACACTGCTGGGAGGATGAAAAAGAAACTACAATAGCCATTCGGCTAAAAATCATTAAGTGAGGAAATTGGGACAAAAATGAAGACTAAATTCTTAATGAAGTACAGTGAACAATTCCAAGGGCACAAGTTAATAAATGCCGTATGGGAAAGCGTGCTCATATTTTTCATTATTAGTAATACTATTTTGTGGTATAATTTCAGCTAAATCTGATTTCAATGCAATATTTAATCTTAAAAGTGTGAATTCTCCAATAAATCAAAGAGTCACTGCAGAGTCAGCTTTAGAAGGCTATTGTTTAATGCTTGTATCCATCCACCCATTTTCGCCACTTTCTTTGCATATTTTAGGGTTGTAGAGAATCAACAGACCCTGGAATATTATGGGTAAGACAGAAACTCATCAATGCTTGTCTATCATTATGTGTATATAGACATTGCTCTGCCAGAAAACTAAAAAAATAATTTAATGGGAAAACTTGGAGATGCATGTAATCCAGAAAAATGTCAAAACTAAGAGATCAAAAAATACAAAGCAAAGTGCCCAACTAGCAAAGGTCTATAACAAAAGAACAATAAAAAAAAGATTCAGCAAAGACTTATTTAGGGTTTTGAAGATGCAGTTCAGAGAATGAACTGAACCTTCAGCCGACCTTTACACTCTCACTATCAATTAATAAGCTAATGACCTATGAAGACACGCCCCACAATAATGCTTGTTCTAATGATGGTTCGTAGTGGCTGCCATAATGGACTGAAATGGTGGCAAAAATACTACAAAAAATGATGCAAATCGCCAGTGAATGGTTTTGTCAAAAAATAAACATCAGAAATTAATTCTCTGACCCGAAAAACTTCTAAGATGAGTGTTCAATCCACCCTGACAGTGACAATAACAACATAAATAATATTAGCAAAAAGAGTATCCTATCAGACATACTCACTGGACGAATTTAGAGTTGGCAATTAATCTTAAAAAAAAGCATCTATAGGATGAAGGATGGGGATACTGCCTAAAGCAAAGCACACAAAGGCGCTTGAACAAACTCAGCACAACCAGGGGTCACAGACAACATACACTATATTAACCAGCAAATCAAAATGGGTTTAATTCTACTTAAAATTGAGTGGTAGAATATCTTACAATGACAAGTCTTTCACATTATTATAATGGAAGAAAGAAGATGGATGGTAGGGAGCTTTGAGAATTTTAGGGAGTTTGTTTTGTTTTCTTTAAGTTAATTCATTCTAATGGCTTATAAAATATGCTTAATGGTGCAGCATCTCCCATTTACTCACTTTGTGGCCTTGATCAAGTCACTAATCCCTCCTGGGTAGTAGCTAAATAAATAATCAACTTAAATGTGAAGCACTTCAGGAAAGCATTCATTATGAACAGGGCAATAATAGTTAGTTTGAGTTCATAAATTTCTGTATATGCTTTTATTTTATAGTATAACTGCTGTGTTGCTCTTGAGACCACCCAAAGAGAACACAATTGAGATCATCTACCTCATTTGTCTATATTAAATATAATTGACCTAAGTATCTCCTGCCATCATGGGATAAGTGACTGGATGTATTTGTTTCAAAATCTCACCTTGCAATTAGCTTCATATTTCCTTCTGTAAACAAAAAACAACTGGGGGCCTCATGCATAATCCCGTGCGTAGAATTCGCACTGTAACATGACGTAAGCACAAGAGCGGAAATGTGCTTACACACAAAAAAATCCAGATGCATAAATATGTGCAAACACCAACTTCCACATTCTTCCGCTCCATAAATCCCGGTCAGTGTGAAAAGTAACGCACGTGCACGTGCACGTGCCTTCTGTCCCGCCCAACTCCTCCCAGAATTACTCCTCTTTGAATATGCAAATCAATATAAATAGCCCTTAAGCTCAGCGTTCTGTGAAAAGACAACGGCAAAAGCACGAGGGAAAATAGAAGGATTTCAGCGAATACCAAGTGGAGGCAAGGAAAAACGTACTATTTGTTGGTTTAAACAGTGCTATAAACAACAAAACGAAGTTGATCGAGTGACATAGCGTGTCGGAGAAACTCGAAAGCTCAAGTTCACAAAGTCGCACAATGCCCGAAATAAAAAAGAATTTGTCACATATCAAAGTCGCCGTGAAAAGGCGAGTCGTAGCCCACCGTCTGAGTGTCATATGAAAGCTTATTAGGGTATAGAGAAAAAAAAATAGGCACACAATGGGAAAAAAGCACAAAACGTCAACTTTAATCTCGAAATTTCCACTTTAATCACGTAGTTTATTTTGTCATTAACATAGAACATCATAAACTTCATCTTAAAATCATTTCATGTTTAGTTTCTCAAATCCCATCGTAACTAAAGTAGAACGTGTGACACATAGGGGGCACTATCGTCCCCTTGAACCCTCAGATCAGACACCAGACACCAGATAAAACTCCAAGAAATTATTTTATTTGGACAATAATGTGCACAAGCACCTCCACCACCACTATACTAATAAACAATACAATCCTCAATAAATCGCAATCAATAATTCCTTCACACCTCCCAGCAGCTCCGTCACACTCCCACCCAACTCTGGCTCAGTTCGCTGGGGTTTTCCTAGAATCCTTTATAGTCCTTGACCCGAAAGTGTTTCTGTCCCTTAGTCCATGTGACTTCATAACACTTCCGGGTCTGGTAAAACTCTCTTTTCTTCAACCCAGAAGTACATCATTTCCTCTGCCCGCATGACTTGGAAGTACTTCCGGGTTATATGGAAAATACAAGTCTTTGGGCCTCCCTGCGGCGTTCTCTGGCGGCTCCCACGGTATCCAGCAGGGTTGTGAATAAAGACTCCAATGTCCATGATGCCCTGCTGGCATTCGGGCACCTTCATATTGCAGGGAGGGCTCCATCTGGCGGCTTGGGGGTATTGGCCGGGAGAAACTGCCGGCCATATTCCACACATGTTAATTGCTTTGTTTTGTATTTGATCTTCTATGTGCTCTATGTGTGTGAATCACTACGTGCTTCCGGGCTTTCTCTTCCTCTGACAGGACACAGAATCCATTGCATTCGTAATATTGCAGCTCTCTGAATAATTAAAATACTGAGATGTATATGTTATATCATTTTCATGATGATAGGAGTTAAAGCATATTATTAAACATGGGAACACGGTGGCGCAGTCCTTGTTCATGTCTCATGCAAGATGCTTGCTGCGCCATGCGCGACCTTCGATGTGTAGTATGTGTTGAATTATTCTATCCATCTATCCTTTCAGCACCAGCAAGAATACAGTGTGAGGCAGGAACAATCCGTGAACGGAGCGCCAGCACCTCAGTAGCGCTCCGGCACCGTGTCCTCACATGTTTAATAATTCATTACATTTATATAGCGCTTTTCTCAGTACTCAAAGCGCTATCCACACAGGGAGGAACCGGGAAGTGAACCCTCAATCTTCCACAGTCTCCTTACTGCAAAGCAGCAGCACTACCACTGCGCCACCTGTTTAATTATTAACAATATAGATTATTTAAATGAAGTTAAAGTTTTATCTGTATAATATAATAAACATATTTTGCTGCATTTCACCTTAAAAATGATATCGTTATCATATGTAAATACGCGCTTTTTAAAGTGGCTCAGGTTGTGTAATATTACAACTGTATCGCACGTTTACAGTGAGGTAATTGTACTTATAGGTACAAACAGTTCTACAAGGAGCACTTGATGGACTGATTGAGTGCGTTTATAGTTCTTGGGATGAAACTGTTTCTGAACCGCGAAGTCAGTACAGGAAAGGCTCTGAAGCATTTGCCATATAAGAGCAGTTCAATAGACAGCATGGCTGTGGCAGCGTGTGCTTGATGCTGTATACCAATAGTTCTCTTTCCGATCAGCTGCTGTACAGCTGTGATTCCCCACTCAAATACAGTGACATAAATACTCTGAGTGGTGCAGTGAGAGTAATATGGAAAAAGATGATCCGCTGTGGCAACCCCTAACGGGAGCAGCTGAAAGAAGAAGAAGAAGAAGAAGGTGCAGTGAGAGTAACAATGCTAAAGCAACTATTGTATTTAGAATAGTTTGACCATTCTGTGGACCATTATATTGTTACAGGTTAATTACAATCAGATGCATTAAACTAATAAACAATATGCGGTTAATTTCAGTGTATTTATAAAGCCGCATCAGGGATGTGGATCTAAAAAAAGAAAGAGTAACCACACAGGAACAGTAGCGCTGCTTTGACGCTGGGTGCCGCCAGTCTGCAAAACCGAACGCAGAACTTGCGTATGAGCTACTGTATGAGCTACTGTGGAAATGTGCATGGCTTTACGGCAAGTTTAGGTTTTATACATCGCGATTTGAACATGGAAACGTTCTTACGCAACATTTTTGTGTGTACGCACTGTTTATACATGAGGCCCCTGGTCTTCTTTTCAAAGCAGAAACTAAATGCCCTAAATTTCACAAATGGTCATACGTGAACACTGAAGTAAGACATTTACTGGAGTGCTCTCCATTGACTAAAACCCTACCGTTACTGTTGGATAAAATATTTTTTGCAAGATTTAGTTCAACTTCACACCTCAGGAGTCATGAGATTAAACCCTGGCCCTGTCACTGTCTGTGTGAAGTTTGGACATTCTCCCCATAATGGTATGAATTTTTCAACATGTCTTCTGTTTTTCACCTAAATTCCCATAAACATACTTGTAAGGATAATCAACAACTATAGATAGGCCCTATTGTGAATGATTGAGTGTCCAAGGAAGCTGTGATGGTCTGGTGCCCCATCCAGGGTTGTTTCTCACATTGTACCAACCATAAAGCATCCAGTACCTGCTGGACATTTCAGTTATCGCCACAAGTGGTCATTGCAGTAAGATATTATCTAGCATGCTCGCCATCAACCAAAACCCTAACACAATGTGGTGAAAACATTGTTTGTAAGCTTACTTCTGCTTCACAGCTTCAGAGTCATGAGATCGAATCCTGGCACTGTCAAACATCTGTGTGGAGTTTGGACATTCTCACCATGATGGCATGAATTTTTCATCATATTTTCTGGTTGTTCTTTCAAATCCTCAAATATGTCCTTGTAAAGATAACTGACAGCTCTAAACAGGTCCATTGAGAATGAGTATGGGGACCGAGGATGCTGTGATGGTTTGGTGCCCCATTCATGATTCTTTCTCAGACTGTAAATGTTGCTGATGGGATGGGCTTCAGTCCCTCACAACCCTGAACTGGACTGAGCAAGACAGATATAAATATGCAGCATGTACACAGAAATTGTGAAGCTCTTCTTTTTCCCCTCTTATCCTCAAAAATGCCTTTCCTGTGGTAAGCTTCACTTTTATAAATAGTATTTTCTACACTGGAACTGCTTTTAAAATCAATCCGTAAGCGTTCAATAGACATGTAGCACAACTACAATCAAGTATCGCCAGAAAGCTACAAAGATACATTACAGCATACAATACATATGCCAAGTGGTAAAATAAAAACAAACAAAAACTGCACCAGAAAGAGAAAAAAAAATAGAAAAATTCCAAATTAATTTTAAACAGCAAGTATCAACAGGCCTACACAAATCAAACAGACTTTGAGTATAAAGCCACAAAGATGGTATTACAACAGTGACTGACACTTTACCAGTTCAGGATAAATTAATAAATTATGGGTAAAGCTCCTGAAGAGAGCAGACTAAATTAATATTAAGCAAGTAAACATTTAGTGAATAGTATGGCTAACAGCGGCTCATGAATTAAAAAAGCAGCAATTGAATATCCTTAACTGAATGTCAAAATGGATGAAGCCTTACAAAAATGTCCAGGTGAGTTTAAAAAGATGGGAGTTAAAACTCACACCTTTTATTTTGGTAACCAAACCACTGAGAACATATCAAACATTTAACAAAACTAAACAGAAGCATTACCTACTGTGTTAATGTATCCATTTTCTAAATGGTTAGTTTAATTTGAGAGCTTTGGAGGGTCAGTGGCTTCTTCAGCACTAAAGCATACAATGTAGTAACAAAAAAGTGACAAAAAAGTCCAATGGAGAAGACACATAAACTAACAAGCATGACAAACACATGTGAGGGGAAACTGGAATACGCAGAGAAAACACAGATGTATACTGGGAGAATGAGTAGGCTCGTAAAACTGCGTCCAGGCTATGACCTGAATCAAGGACTCCAGAGATAGCACTATACCGCCATGCTGTTTTTATGATTTATTTATACAGCAAAACCTGCAGTGCACTATAAACAACTAATAAAAAGAATTAAGGCAAAATACTATTATATATGCATTAACACAAATAACCTGCTTCTTCAAGCAATTATGTGTCAGCAGCTCAACATATACTGTACATATTATATGTTTGAAGACACAGTCAGTAGATTTAGTGATTGTTTGCCCAAATATTTGAGTGGGCTAGAAGTTTGATCTAAGTGACTTTGACAGTGGAATGATTGTCAGAGCAAAATGTAGTAGTTTCAGCCTCTCAGAAATGGCTGCCCTCTTGGGATTATAAATCACTACAGTCTCTAGAGTTTACAGAGAAACATCCATTGAGTGGAAGCTCTGTGGGGGAAAAAACACCTTACTAATGACAGGGATCAGGGGAGAATGGCCAGTTTTATTCAAAGTGACAAGAGGGCACAAATACTCAGCTAACACTGTTTTGCAATAGTATTCAGAAGAATATTTCTGAATACACAATATATCTGACAGAAATACCAGTAGACCACATTGGGCTCCACTCCTGTTAGCAAAAAAAAAAAAAAAGGAAAGACGAGGATACAGTGAGCTCAGGCTAACCAACATCTAACAACTGAAGACTGGAAAAATTGCAGAAGAAATTATTGACATGTCAGGCTGGACTAGTCTTGAAGTTTCTTTAAAGCAGAAAGTAACATTCTTCACATCTTTTACAACTCTGATGGACAGTATAAGTTTATATGCTGTGGTGTGTTGGGCTGGAAAAATCACTTCAAGAGAGGCCCACCAAATCAACAAGCTTATTAAATAGGAGTGTTATGGAATGCACTCTGGACCCCCTAGAGGTAGTAGTGAAGGACAGAATTAAAACAAAACTGAACAAGCTGCACATTCTCTGACACACTAACACTGAGGACTTTCAGCCTACAAATTATTTAGCAGACGTGTGTCAAGAAACACTACTGGGGCTCCTTCATACCAAAAGTAAAACACCTCTATAATGCCACACTGTAACTGTGACTGCCAAGTCAGATGTTTTCTTTCTTTTAACATTTTCTTCGTTTTCAGTCATTCTGGTGTGTGTTCAGACCATAGTGTATGTGTGTGTGTTTATATACTGTATATATTTAGTTATCTGTTTATCTATGTATGTATTTATTAACAGAGCTTCTGTGAAAATTTCCCCCTGGGGACACACAAAGTCCTATCTTAATCTTAACATGCAGATGGTAGGATCAGAATTTGGCAGCATAAATCAATGGGTGCATTCTGAAGCTTGTAAGAAGCTAATGGTAGGGTAAATGAGTCTGGAGGGTTTTCCTGGCACTTACTAGCCTGTCTTAGTACCAACTATGCACCATTTGAATTTGAGCACACCATGCACATCCTATTACATACACAGTCTAGATAGATAGATAGATAGACTTATTAGTCTACCCTTTAGAAATGGATATTTCTAGCAAAGTAATCTTGAAATGGTTTCCTGAACATTACTATTACTTCCAGTTACTGTAATCATCTGCACAGTCCCCTAATTTCAATCCAAAAGACCACCTTTGGGACAGGGTGAAATGGGAAGTTTGAAACAAGAATTGGTAGCTGAAAAATCTGCAGGAACCATGTGATGCTATGAAATCCACATGGATTACAATATGTGAGGATTTGTTCCAGCATCTTGTTAAATCCATGCTTCATGCTGTTCTGTAGGCAAGAGAACATCTTACCCGGTACCTAATAAACTGGCCACTAAGTGTATATCCATCCATCCATTATCCAACTCACTATATCCTAACTACAGGGTCACGGGGATCTGCTGGAGTCAAATACTAAGTGTATACTGCATATTATATACACATCTACCGTATACACACACGTGGCAAAAATGTATATATGAATTGTATACAGAGAGACAGAAAAAAATATTGGCGATAATACAGATTAATTCTTCAGTTAGTAACATTTGTACTTTTGGTGCTCTTGAATGATCAACATTTGGCACCTAGGACACATTTGCCACATAAACTTCCCTCCTTGCTTTTCATATGCTGCACTTGGAAGTGTATTCCTGAGATATAAATCAATACTAATGCATTTTTGATTTAAAAGCCGATGCATTTTTTGTCAGTGGTTATACAGAAACAAAAAAGCACCAACAGAGTTTGCACTGAGCTGCTTCCTTTAGAATGACTTTTTTTATTTATTTACATTTTTTGGACTCTCTCCAAGTATTCATAGCTGTGTTACTCAGTACATATTTGGAATCTTGAAGAAAAAAAAAAAGATTTATAGAACATTTTATGTATAAACTTTCCATCCAATAAACTCCTTAGTTGAAATCCTGTCGGAAAATGTGAAAGGTGCCATGAGCCCTGCATCTAGACATGTTGATAAACCCAGCACCCTTCAAGGGAGACCTTCTGAACCAGAACTGTGAGTGGGAAGAATGATGAACAAACAGAAAGACTGGAAGGCACTCGCTCTGCACTGACAGAAATGGACTTGTACAGATAAGCAGACAATGTTTCAATGCTCCCAAAACAAGTGAAAACACAAGATATAAAGGTATGTATGAAGGTAAGAGGACCTCTAAAAAATAAAAATGCCATGCAAATCTGTAGTCTTACAACTACTTTAAGTTTGTATTAACAGCTTAAATATCCAAATGGCAAACTGCACCAGCTGTGCCCAAGTTAAGTCTATTGGATACCAGAAGAAAGCAAAATCAAAAGGAAGCCAGCCTTCTTTCAGTTTCTAGAAAAACCCACTCTGTTATTTCAGATTTACCCACCAGGCATATTGATAAGCCCAGCTTGTCCTCCTAACTGGTTGCCAGCTTACAAGGAAAAATTAACCATCCAGGGAAAATGGTTTTTCTCACACTAAAAACAGAATGAGAATTGTACAGAGTGCAGAAGCATATTATCTTTTAGCAAAATATACATATAAGACAGACCGTAAACGCATAAAGGCAGCATGGTAATTATATTCATTTTCTTCATTTATTTTGTAAATTTCCATGATTACCTGGCACTAAGGTTCCCTAGCCGGATGCTACTCTCAGACAAATATCAACACCACAGACTAAAAAATAAGGTGAAATTCAGCAAGGCAAGTAAGTAGACAAAGCTTAAATTCAATGAAGAAATCTGAAAATAACACGTTATAGAAGGAATTGCAGCTTTAAAACAGGACAGGAAAGAATGCTGTCCAGCTTGTTAATCAAACCATCACATAAGCAAAGACATCCATCCATCCATCCATTTTCCAACCCGCTGAATCCGAACACAGGGTCACGGGGGTCTGCTGGAGCCAATCCCAGCCAACACAGGGCACAAGGCAGGAACCAATCCCGGGCAGGGTGCCAACCCACCGCAGTGAGCAAAGACATCTCTTCACAAATTCACAGGGAGATGTGCACTGCTCTTTACACTTATTACACAAGTTTCTCAAAACTTTTTTTTTTTTAATTTTTGGATTTTTTTGCATCTTTCAAAGCTATTGATTCTTGTTGGAGTTAAAACTGTTTACTTCCAGCACAAGTCAGTCAGATTCAATTCATCATGCTCTTAAACAGAAGCAGATTTGTTTTGTTATATATTGAGTTATGAACAAAGATTTTTCCATTTAATATATGACCTTTAAGTGTAACGTTGACAGTGAAAGCAATATTCAAATGGCTCACTTCATGCATACTCAATGTTACTCTGTGTTCTACGACATAAAGAAAAGCAAATAATATTTCACTGCCAGAAATGTATTTCATGTATTTCTCACCTGAGGAAAGTGAGATTTGGCTTAAAAGGTTACCTTTAACACTTTTCTTTTGTTTCCAGCTGTGATAAAATCTACCATTTTAGTTTACTCTTACCATAATTGATAATGCTGCTATGATTTTCAGTGAAAGCAGACCAATTCCAATTGAAGCGATTCACGTCATGATATATTATAAAACCTATTTATCCACTGAGATTGGAGCAAATGTTCACTTTGATCATTTGAGGTATCTGCATGTAGCTGTATGAAGACTTTATGAAAAGCATATTGACTGTCGAATTGGAATACTAGGTTCTGCAGATAAGGAATAGTACCGATTAGAGAAAGAACCACAGAATAAACTTGACCCTGGCAACTTTTGTAGCTATTTTTCAATAGTTATATATATATGTATATATTTATATATATATATATATATATATATATATATATATGTGTGTGTGTGTGTGTATTTATTTAAAGCGTGATATAAAAAGGTTACATAAAATCGCTGCACAAACACAAATATATTATATTTATATATATATATATTATATTTATATATATATATATATATATATATATATATATAAATATAATATATTTGTGTTTGTGCAATGATTTTATGTGACCTTTTTATGTCACGCTTTAAATTGGGCTTATTATAAAACCTACATATATAAATGTTTGGTATCATTCTTTTCAAAATTTATCAAACTTTAATGTGATGTTGCTAGATTTTCAGATTCTTATTTTGTTTTTAAATTATAAATTAAAAAATATCAAGATCTCATGTCCCGTGAGACAAGACTTTGTGCCAAAAGATTTAACCACGCCCGGGGCCAGAAATAAAAAACAGAGTAGGACAGCTGCTGTACAGGCTTTGAAACGTTCAAAGCGCTGCGCAAGATATAGATCATGCAGCACAGCAGCAGCAAGCCAGCAGCTGATTGAGCAAAGAGGATGTTAAAAAAAAAAAAAGCTTTATTTGTTTTCCATTATTTCACCATTTAAGAGGGGGTTTCAGAGAAGCGACCGCATCTCCTTGGGGTGCGTTCAGCACCCCTCTTCACAACGCGACTGGCAGAGATGTGAAGTAGCTGGTGCGTAGCACAGGCCGGGGCGAACTCCCTAGTATAGTATACTATATTTTATAAATATATTTTTTTTTTTTCTTTGGAAACTTCTCCACTGTCATCACTCCAGCAGTAATACGCCTTCTTCCCACAAACTCACAAATTCTAGACGTTTCTTTAAGTCTATGAGACAAAATGCATTTTGAAGATAGTCTACCATTTTTTTTGCTTTGATTACTCAAATATACTGCATCAATGTATGATAGCCAGCAAAGAATCGTTAAAGGGAAATTAAGTTACATTAGGTGTCAAAGGAGTAAAGTCACAAGTAAAAAACACTATTAATATATGGACCATTAAGATTTCAACCTGATAATTACAACTGTTCAAGAGGTGCTAATTCTCACCGTTAAAGTGACTGCATTGGGCTTGTAGTTGGTGGCATGGCTCATTAAATTACCAAAACACCTCTGATGTCTCAAATAAGGTCTCAAATGAACACACATGAACAAAGGGCTACCTCCAAGTGAGTCTAAAAATATTAACAGTACCAGAAAGATACCAAGAATCTATTTAATCGTTATTAATGTCTCCTCTCACCGACCTCCTGCGCAGTAAGTTTGTTTGTTTGTCCATTCTGCAAAAGCTTGTGTATTTTGTGATCGCCATCTTTCAAAGAGAATGCTCATTGCGTTAATCAAAAGATTGATAATCAGAAAATTGCCAGTCCTCCCTTGCCGTAAACCCTTACCCATATAATTGTTGCTTACACTAAATGTAATTATAGCCGTGAATTGAAATCACTGATGCAGACCTAATTTTGGTGTATTTTATTTTACATTTTGCATACCACAGGGACTACTTGCATCTGATTACAAGCAGCACATGGCATCAGTATTAGCTGATATCTCTTCCCTAAGTGGAGTTGAGCGCTGACTTTGATCTTTATAAATCCTGCTGTGCACAAATGAAAACGCCAACCTACTTTTCGTGCACCTTACAAAATTCAGTATATTTGGGGGGTTTTTTTTGCCAAGTAATGAAGCTTAAACTGAGATATGTACAGTATCTGCCGCTCAAATGATGACCAAAAAAAAATACATATGAATCAGTATTTTAATAACTGTTGTACTCAGTGGGGAGTATGAGAACCAAGTCAGCTTAAATCATAACTTACAAAAAAGAAGCTCTTCCTATTGATACTGTAAGCCTTCATACTCAGATGCATGCAGTCCCTTTAACTATCTAAAATGTATGATGAAATACAGTAAAATTTGTTTTGCATCAATGATTTCAGTTCATTGCTATAATTACAGTGCCAGAGGCTTTAAATAAATCTCGATCGCTTAACAGTTCACCCAAGGATTTTACAGCAGCCTAGAGTGGCGAAGGTTTCAACATAAAAACGGGGTTGCATTTTTACACTGTGATATTTAATTTAACCACTAATTAGTTAGCACTGTGAACAGGTGCACGTCTATTACCAGTAAATGCCGAGTGAGCTTTTCGAATTTCTTTATGCTGCTGCATGCTGTTCAACAAACTTCCAGTGAGTCACAGTGCAAAGGCTGATTATATTGGTAAGACAGAAATAGTAAACTGAAGGGAAGATACAGAAATGAAGTATGAATAAAAGCAGATGCAATTTTGCTTCCCATTCAATGATAGATGGAAGCACCATCAATGATGGAATCAGTGATGTTCTAGAAAAACCTGTTTGAACATATTCCATCTTTAAAGGAAGCACCATATTAAAACATATAGTATGACAAATTTATTTTTCTGCAAATTACGTATAGATAAATACAAAATAAAACAACAACAACTGTACTACATGTCCGCCCAGTTCAATATTCCTCTAAAGACAGTTTTCATGCTGGCTATTAGTAAGAATATATACAAGTTCCTAATGTTCCCAGAGGACAGTGAAAAGGCGGGAATTGGCTATCATTCACAATCTCCTTTAACTGCCACTTACTCCATCAGTGGCCTAATTATGTTTTGTAGGCACCGGAGTGCAGCCAGACCAAAACAATGGCCATCTTCTGTTATTGTCAGCTTGGTGTCTAAAGCAGAACCTCACTTGCATGTTCTTCCTTTTGAGCTGCTGTTAAGAAGATTAATGTAAGTATTGGCAGAGAAGCAGCAGTGATCTGCAGTGGGTAAGGATTCAAAAGATCAGTGAAGCCAGTAGTCAAGAAGAATTATTTTGGAAGTATCAAAGTAGTTTGAAGTTGATCACAGCAGTAAAGACCTGAGAGCTGCTAAGATGCTCATGACAGTTACTGTAGGTCTTTCCAAAAAAAAAAATTACTAAATAAAGCCTAAAAGAAATGTTTGCTTTATTAAAAGTTATATACAGTACATAGGACAGTCGTATTTGTGTAATCCAGAATATGGTATTTTCTGCTTTTTGAGTATTCAATCATCTTAATATTTATATAGTTTAGTATATGTAAACCTATAAATGGTGTATTATTCTTTACAGTGGTTATCAAAACAGGCATCCATAAAAGTGTGTGAGTCCAACTATAATAATCAACAGTATTTATTACACCACTGCTTAGAATAAACAGATACAAAAAATTCTGAGTTTTGATAGTTTTAAGCTTTTTTAAAAAATAAATAAATAAAAAAGTGAATGAGACTGGCAGCAGTGCCACTGTCTCTGAATTACTCATTGAAACAGCTCAATGTATGCTATATTTCATTGTTTCAAATTAATTGCTTTTTGTTGTTTTTTTGTGCCAGCTGTTTTCTGTCTGTTTCCCTGTTATATACCACCCTTATCTGAATTTTAGTATGGGGGGGAAAAAAGGCATCTTTCTGTAAGAAATCATTCCCCTAGAACAAAACATTTGGCTACTGGAGGAAAAGTGTAAAAGAAATGCATCATCCCAGTCATTCAATGTAGGTAACCAGGAGAAAACACACAAGCAAACACTTTCTTATTCAGCTCTTTTATTCTTTTATGAGCTTGAAGACTTCATTTAGTCATTCAGTAGGTTAACACAGATGCTAGGAAAAGGGAACACCTTCAAAAGTAAAGATCTTTCTGGAGATTACTGTCTTCTCTTCAATTATGTCTTTTTGAGAATAAGGTACACAATATATGTAATAGAATCGGTCAAGCTGATGTACGTCAAATATACTTTCAAAAATGTAATAATGAACAAATGTCCCATGAGTTCTTAATAATCTGAATAATCCTCAGTCATTATGACATACCTCAAGTTTTAATGGCAGTCTTTAGGCTTGATATTCAGCAGTATGCATTAATTGCAGAAAAAATCCAACTTTAGAACAATTGTATATCATATGTGTTATAAAACATTGTCAAATCTTAAAAAATAATTTGTAATGTGTATATATTAAATTCGTGAAGCATTCATGAAAATGAAGATTGAATATATCTCACACATTAGTCAAAAGGCAATACCAACTTGCTGAAACACTGAATACCATTCTTAAAAAGATGTGACACACTGTACCCCAGCCATAGTGAAAACCAAGCTATAGCCACTCATACTGAAAGAAATCAAATGGCTTCACGTGTTAAAGTATATAAGGCATGTGCCATTGCCAATTCAAAACAAACAATCTACATTTTGTTCTACTTTAATAAAACACATTAAACCTCATTCCCACTTGAACTTCAGATTTTAAGAAAACTGTTTGATTCTGTAATAAGAAGCTGATTCACATTCCCTTCTGTCACAATTCAAAATTGACAGTTCCAATACAGTACCTTAGCTAGATGCTTTGTAACATGGTAGCATCTTCACGTTTTGTCAATACCACCAAAATGAAGAGGAAGTAACTAGACAACTGTGTTTATAGGTTAGACTTTCTGAAATGTAATGGTAATGTAGAGCTCTTCCTTTCTTTTTTTCTGCTAGAATATCACTAGTATATTCTACAATAATGAATGAAAGATGCCACAAGATTGAAATGGGACTTTTACTTCACATTACATTTTATACTGCTGTTGAGGTTGTATTTAGGGTTATGCAGTCTGATTAGATGCTTCTAGTCAAAAGAAACATAAAATACCACATTGATTTCACTGACCCCTAGTGTGAAAATAATGAAGTGCATGTTGATTAGAAACTTTCTAACTATTCACATAAAGTAACAGATTGGGGCTGTCCCAAAGTAAAAATACAATTCTACTGAACAACATTCCCCTTTTTAAACTTAACTGACACAATTAGTCATTGTTCTGTATGACATTTTAAATTAAATAAGATCAAGGTGGCCTTGAATATTTCATTTAAATAGTAAAAGCATGTGTGGTATATTTAAGGACTTTTCGGGTAAACTACTAACATAGGAGATTTGCATAGAGTCTCCTTTAGAAAAGAACTTGACTAATGTGTTCTGTTTACAGCACAATTTGGAAGCAAAAGGTTTGGAAAATTAAAAATTCCTAAATTGAAATTAAGATTTTACACATCCCCAAAGAGGTTGTGAGAGAATTTGTAAATTGAAGCTCAGCATTTACCTAGATTTATACTTTTTTTTTATGGATAGAATTAACTCTCTGATTTTGCTTGCAGTTAATATCTACAATTTTGTTGTTTCTATATATAAAATGACTAGACACTAAAAAATAAACAGTACATAAGCTACTACCACATATCATTTAGTCATTAAAAATGCAATAGCTGATTGACAGATTCGGGCTGCTTGTATATCCTAAGTACTTTATTCCCAGAAATTTATCAATGGAGAATACAGTGGAGAATTCAATGAAGCATAAGTTCAAGAGCTTTCTTTAGGTTTGACAGGGAGGGCAGTCTCTTGCACACTAGTATTCCATGTTGAAAGAATGGTTCAATAAGCTAATGAACTAGCATGAAGCACCTACAGAATGATCATTAGGTCATTAGAATTCAAAATAATACCTTTAGGAATCAAGATGCATTAATTTGGCACACTTTCCCACATTTGCAGAACTATTGCCATGACATTATCCCAGACACAGTCCACATTATTATTTCATTTTTCAAATTTCTAAAAAAACTGCTATTTAAAATCCTCATATATAGATATATAGATATAGATAAAATACAAAAATACAAGTCACTTTCATGTGTTGAAAAAAATAATATGAAATCTTTGTAAATTATATGTTGGAAAGTGGCATCATAAATATCTTTTCCAAAAGTGACAACAATCCAAATTACAGAAAAAACTGCAGAGATAACACTGCTCAAAATCATTTCATAACTTGCAAAGAAGTTGATTCAACATATTAAAAGCATTTTACACAAATGTCTGAAACAATTAAAATATCAAACAGCACGCAGAAATATTCTTCTAAACGACTAATGGACAGTTAGCTAAGCATTCGAAAAGTATGTAGTTCATCCATCACATACTAATACATCCGTAAGAAAACTTCTAGGGTACTCAGGGAAAGAAGTCAGTAATGAAAACATTTTAAATTATTATTTATATTGAATTTCCAATTCATTTTTCATTCGATGTAATAGTATTTATTTTCCCATTATTGAATTTTAACAATTAACGAATTTGCCTTTCACACCCAAAAACACTCCTCCATTGCAGATCTTTATTTTTTTTAAATACTGCTCCATTTCATTGTTAAGAAACTATTTTTTCTTACCTCCAGACTTGCCCGAGTTGCAGAATATGCACAATAGACTGGAAACACCACATGCAAACTCGGCAGCAGCTCTGGGCGCCGCTCCTGCTGCCCGTCGCGGGCACTGCCCTTGCCCCCATGCTACCTCCAGGACCTCTCCGCGGGTCGCTGTTCTTGGTGCTGAAATTAAAATCCCCTCCTGCTGCTGCAGCGGCCGCCGCCGTGCGGGCATTGTGATCCGAGTAATCGTAGACGAACCACCTGAAACTTAACACCTGCACGACCACTGAAGGGACTACCACGAAGACCAGCGTGAGTCCGAACCACCAGTAATCTCGCTTAAGGTAGTAGTCCACCGCCAGCCACAGGTCCGTGGCACCGTCTGAGAAGAAGACCAGCAAGGCGCACAGCACCCAGCAGCAGTCCAGCAAGGAGTAGCGCTGCTCGGTACGATGACGGTGGGCTTGGTGCAGGCGATCAGGGCTCCGGGACGGATTCACGTTCTGCACAGATACTGCTGCTCCGTCAGATTTAGCGGCCATGTTTGTTGAAGAAAAAAAAAATTAAGACTTCCGGATTAGACTGGGAGTAATTTTGAAAGAGACAAGCTATCTATTTATTTATTTATTTACTTCGCCTGCCTGTTTGGCTTGCTTTGTATATCGAAGTGCAAAAACAACTGAACGCGTACACAGGCAGTAAAACTGTCGGCATGATGTTTCGGCTTCCTTTATTCCTTGTACTGTGCAGAGCTGCAGCCTCAGAGCTGTCGCCGCCGCGGTTTGATCAACCTGGGCTGCTTGTCAGAGACGGGGATGGTTTGGCTCATTAGCATAGAGACCAAACCTCTAGTAATACAATATCGATTAGGAAATTCGTCCTGTTATTCATGCTGTTTCTTGGGAACTACTTAGCTGCTTTTGAAAATATTTCATTCAAGACTTTCTTTGTCTTAAACTTAAAAACAGTCTTCATCGCCACGTGGAAATAAAGAACGTTTTGGTGGGCTCAATTTGCAGTCACTGCCTTGGTGTAAGAAAAGGACTAATGCTGGGGTAAAGTAAAACAAGAAAGTGCCGTTTACCTAATTGTACGTTCCATTTTTTTTTAATCCAAACACAGGGCGGCTATTCCCGCTGTTTATCCCGCTTTTCAGTCATCTGTAAATAAGGTGATGTAGCATGTTTAACTAGTTCTTTACATTTCGCACATACGAGTATCCATGTAATAAATGTAATAGGATCCCGGACGACAGGTACTCTTTAGCCGACCATTTTAAAACCACAGAAGAGAAATAGAGAGGGTCTTGACAAGCAGAGCTGAACTCCATTAAAACTGCATTGATTAAAGACAGCTGCATCTCATTTTATCCTTGATGCCCTTTACGCTCAATAATTTCTCTCCGAAACTCCTCTTCATATGCATCATCGCGAAGTAATCCAATTGTCACGGCAGACTGTAAAGAGAAACGTGGCTACGGAGTCCTCCCCTCTGTTCCGTGGATGAAGCGTGTGGTTTCCTTGCTTCCTGCTCTGCGAGTGCGCTTTCACTTCTGCCGGCGATTTGTTTAGCGTTTACTATATATGATGTGCTTTATGCAGACTCGTTTTAAAATGATAGACGGTCATCTCTCTTCCAAAAATTCATTTGGAAAGAAACATGAAACGTTTGTGAATTAGTTCTTTTAAAAGTGAGGCTGGCAAGGTGAGATTTTTTATGAAAGTGTGAGCATCGGTATTGATTGATTGTAAAATTCTCGCTTGAATGTAGTGGTAAATATTTATTTTCAGAGAACTGCCGTCTGAGACACTCTTTTGTATATTAATCTCCGTGAAATAGAGATTCTTATGTTTGTTTTCCCAAACCGATAAAACGTGAACGCTCCCAACTCCCAATGTGCATAAACTTGACAGCTTTAAAATTATTCAGATACAGAGAGACAATCAATATATATTTCTTAAGGAAACTGTCAAAGTTCGGATTGCAATAAATGAAATGAATTGGATGTGTTGGTGTATTAGCTTCCAAATGTCAGGTAATGAGGAACTTGTGACTTCACACCTGCAGAGACCATTTTTGGAGTCTTGATAGTGTCTTTCATATCTGTCAAAGAAAATTATGCAAAAACATAAAACGGACAGGACGGTGTGAACGAGCACATCAGAGCGCTTAGCGGATCAACATTAAACCCAATGCATATCTTCTGAAGGGGATACGACATCCATGCCCCCAGGAAAGTCAAGGCTTCATTTGTCGTTTGGTTCATTTCTCAGTTGGGTGTGGGGCTGAGGCGGCCGACACTGATCTGTTCTGCGTCCACAAAGATGTTCACTTTTTAGTAAAACGGATGTATTCATGTAAAAATGTCATATTGTCTTTGGTTACTTTATCATAATATTAAATTTAAGAATTCCTTAACGTACTATCATTATTAGCTGTAGTAACCCTAAAAGAATGGAAAATGTAAAAATACAAATACCATTATATATCTATTACCAGGAACCTATCAAAATAATGAGCATAAACAAAATAAAAACATTTTCTGAATGAAACTGATCCTCTCTTTTAGTGTTTAACGTGTTGGCTGGTGCATTATTCACATTATTTGAGCTTTGGACTTTGGTTCATTTTGACTGACCCTAAATTTGTGTATGGGAAGAAGAAGACGACAACATTGGGTGTTGGACACAGACATGGTGTGTTGAGTGCTGCTGTTGTGAACTTTTACAAGCCTCCCTTTCTCCTGTTAATGGTAAGCCTTGGTTGCAGACCCTCCCAGATAATATCAAACCCGCATAGTTCCTGTTAAAGTAAGGTTTGAAAAAAATGTTTGCTTGCAAAGGTGACAAAAGGATAACAGTTTTTATATTTTTTAGTCCGAAGTACTAGAAATGACCAGCATATATGCTACTTTGGCCAGCCATTTCGCGAAGTGGCGAGAACTCCCTGGTCAAAATCCGATGTGCTGATGTAAGACTGTCCGCTCAAGGTGCGAAGATGCTTAAAAATTTTCAGATGCAGATTCAGAAGTGAGTTTTCCATTCTGCACGAGAAACTGCTCAAGGTGGGTCTTGTTCAGCAAAGCGGACGCCACTTGAGGCGGCCTTCCCTTCGCCCAAACACTAACCTTAAGGTCAATAAAATAGGTCCCTGATGTTAAGTCACTATTTTATTGCTAAAATGATAACAGAAATGTGAAATCTACTTATATACCTGATATTAATTATTGTGAAACAACCAAGTGGCATCCGCTTTCTGAACATGAGCCGCCAAGGCTACACTCAACGCAATTGCACTACTAAGTGCGCAACAAATCGCTGCTCATGCCTTTTTCCTTCCGACTTTGGCCGATCTCCCCATGCCATTTCGCAAACTGGCTGGCCAAATCCCGAAATCGAGGAAAAGATCGGACATTGGCCGGTCAATTTACAGCGACATTGGCCATTTCCCGATTTGGCCAGACATTTCCCGCTTTGGCCAATTTCGGGTTTTGGCCATAACATATATATATATATATATATATATATATATATATATATATATATATATACAGTATATATATATATATATATATATATATATATAGTAAGGTTTCTAAACTCTTTTGGGACTCCCCCAATGGGACGACACGCCAAAGAGCATCCCAAAGCGAGATCACCACGTCTGTGGAAGACAGCCTATCCATTGCCAGGGCAACTGCGGGCTCCCAGCGTTGTAGCAGCTCGCAGCAAAAGCAAATCTGAGCCGACCGCGTTTATGCTGCAAGTGCCTGTCCTCGATGGGTAATGCAAGGAACATTTTAAATTTAGGGAACAGTAATATTTAGCCAACACCCTGCCTGTTTGCTGTGTCTGTGTACAGGAGAGTGATAGATCCCGCTACAATAAATAACTGTGCTGTTCCTGTTTCAAGCTGAATAATGCTGGTTTTGCTAAAGTACTGAGACTCAGCCTCATGTTTTGGGGTGCAAGACAGAGACTCACATGTCACATGCTACCAGGAGTGGGGTCCTGGAACCGATTGATCCCCAATAAGTACAGCAACCCCTGGAGCAAGATGAAGCTTGTACGGCCACGAGATGTGCTGACTCCCTCAGACGGCACAGAGTGTTTCCTATTTTGCTTTGAACGTATGGAAATATTGATGCGCTGAGACAGGGGAGCCTGGGCAGCTATTTTTTAACCAGAGAAGCCCTCCAAGCCATATGGAATCTCCCTCTCAAAAGGCTTGATGATTATGACTACCTAAAGCAACAGATCCTCCTCCGCACGGCTTTGAGTCAGGTGGTCAAGGGGAGCCAGTTTTGGCTGTGGCATATTGATCTGGATCACTCTGTATGAGGACAGATCCTGGGGTTAGTGGACCTAATTAAAAGCTGGATCCACAGAGACCCTTTCGACCACATTGTGGAGAAGCTCGCTATTGATGCAGTTCTGTCAGAGATAGATGAGAGCCTTTGTGATGAAATGCTACAGAATGACATCCACTCACTGCTGGATCTGACCCGCAGACTAGAGGGTGCACAAGCCACCTGGAAACAACGGGGCTTCTAGGCTTGACCCAAATTTTGATCCAGCCAGCACAGACCTTCAGGGTCACCAGCAACACGAGTAGAAGTTGCCAGAAAGTGAACACCATAGTGAAGACTAAACACTGCTACTTCCACTATGATCAATCGGGACATCTGGCTCGGAAGTGTCACCTCCCACCTGCACAAACAATGGCTACCAGTCTGGCCCAGGTATGTGGCTCACAAGTTTGCCCCAAGATATTAAAAGAGGACAATTTTAAGGTCTCTATTACATTGGCCGGATAGAGAATTCTCAGCACTGTTGTACTCTGGTAGCGACCCCTGCATAGTCTGCCGTGAAGACCTGGGACAACTAACAAACTTTTCCACGCCGTCGCACGCACCAACAGCCTCCCCAGACCGGACACTCAATGCAGACATGGACGAAAACAAAATAGCAGTGGGAGGTGAGTGCGATTCTGCATCAAACACGGAGGAAGTAGAGACTGCCATCCAGGCGAGTTTGCTTGCCTACAATGAGCTGATAACTTTGTTTTTGGATTTTGTATTCAGACAAGCCCATGTTGCAAATGACTCTTATATCTGGAGAGAGAGGACCTGAATTGTAAAACACCACATTTTTTACTTAAGGATGGCCTTCTGTATCGAGTGATTTCTGATTGTATGGGTGATGGACGTATCAAGCAGTTGGTAGTACCAAGTGAGCATAGGGAGAAGGATTTAAAAATTGCTCACAGTCATGTTTTGGGGGGGTCACCTCAGCACTGAAATGACAAGGGAACATATTTCAAAATGCTTTTATTGGGTGAATATAGGCTGGAATGTGGAGCAATTTTGTAAGACATGTCCTGACTGTCAAATAGTTTCCGGTCACTGACCCATCAGGGCACCCCTCATACTGATGCCTATTTTAAGACATCTCTTTTGAGAAGGAGGGACGAGATATTGTAGGCCCTCTTCCCAGGATTAAAAGTGGCTTTCAGTATATGCCCATGTTAATCGATTACGCCATAGGATACCCAGATGTAGCAATGTTGCAAAGGGCGGATGGCCGAACTATAGCAAAAGCACACTCTGATATGTTCACATGTATTGATGTCCCTTGTGAGATTCTCACTGATCAGGGCACACCCTTTATGTCTTGCATCATGAAGCAGCAATGCAAAAGTTTCGTAATTAAGCAGTTACACTCCACGGTTTATCATCTGCAGATGAATAGCCTGACTGAACGATTTAATAAAACCCTAAAACAGATGATTTGGCTGGTAGCCCATGACAATCCAATTTCCTGGGATACTGTAGTACCTTTCCACTTGTTTGCTGTCCAGGAAGCTCTGCAAGCATCCATTGGGACGAGCCTTTTCGAACTATTGTTTGGCAGGAGATTGTGCAGGGTGTTGGACATTTTTTGAGAAGAATGGACGGGGACTCGCGGGACAACCCCTGGGGGGAGGTTTGTCAACCGAGTCATTTCGTTACAAGAGCAGATTGTCAGCTTGCCCTCTATTGCGGTGGAACATCAGCAGCGCAAGCAGGAGGCACAAAAACATAATTATAACAGGACAAGTAAACTCCATGAGTTTAAGAAGGGGGATCGCGTGCTGGTGTTGATCCCGTCCGAGCCACATAAATTTTGGGCCAAATGGCAAGGGCCGGCAGTAATAGAAGAGTGTATGTCCCCAGTGAATTATAAAGTCAGAATTCCTGGGCAGCGGGAATTTTGCATAGTTAATAATTAATATGCAGCAGATTTTGCACATTAATCTTTTAAAGTAGTGGCACGACCATCACAAAGTCCTGGTCATTGCCACAGCGGTCCTCCAGACTGAGGTCACTATTGGGGACGATTTAACTGACACGCTAAAAGCAGAAATGCTTTCATTGATCAAGGGGAACTCTGATGTCTTTTCTGCAACACCTGGGTGGATGACGACTGCTGAACAGAAGACTGTTACTCCACCCGGTGTTACTATACAGGTGCCCCGTATTGCCTGCCAGAGGCAACAAGGAAAGTAATACACGAGGAAATCCAACAGATGGTCCAATTAGGCATTATTTGGCCAAGTAAAAATGAATGATGAAGTCCAATTGTACTCATCTCAAAGTCAGACAGTTCGGTTGAGTTCTGTATTGATTTTAGGTTTCTGAATAAGATTTCCAAGTTTGATGCATACCCGAAGCCGCGTATGGATGAGCTGTTGGAAAAGCATGGGCAGGCTTCATATATCTCCACCCTTGACCTCACGAAGGGTTATTGGCAGGTCCTCTTAGAGGAGTCTTGTTGTGAGAAGACCACATTTGCCACTCCTGAAGGGTTGTTTGAATTTACAGCACTCCCTTTTGGTCTCCATGGTGCACCACTGACCTTTCAGCAAATGATGGATGGACCAGATCCTGTGTCCCTTGGTACCTATCTTGATGATGTGGTCTTTTTCAGTAATGACTGTGAATCTCATCTCGTGCACCTTAGAGTGGTGCTTGACAGTTCACCGTTGGCGGGGTTAACGGCAAACCCTGAGAAGTGCGAGCTGGGTATGATGGATACCCATTATTCGATGGGGAGTAGTTTGCTCAAGCCTCAAGTGGACAAGGTGGGGCAGGTGCCTGCATATCCTTGTCCCAAAACACAGAGGCAAGGCTTGTGGGGTATTACAGGTGGTTCATTCCCAATTTTGCACATTGGGCCACGCCCCTCACTGATTTGACAAAGGGCAGAAAGAATCAGAGTTGTCTGGACTGACGCCTGTCAGAGAGCTTTAACAGACCTAAAAGCTGCTTTATCATCATTCCCAGTTCCATGCAATCCTGACTTTTTGAAGGAATTTATTCTGTAAACAGATCCTAGTGCTTTTAGTTTAGGAGCAGTGCTCTAACAATGTTTTGAGGGGGAAGAGCACACCGGCACGTTTCTTGGCAGAAAGCTGCTACCCAGGGAGCATAATTATTCAACTATTGAAAAGGAGTGCTTGGTGATTAAGGTGAACGATGGTTTACGCTGGTGACTGACCACATCCCACTACAATGGCTGTACAAACAGCAGGATGTGAACACCTGACTCACTCAGTGGTCTGTTAGTTTCCAAGCTTTTGTAGTTGATGTTCGCCACCGTCCTGGGGCTGCACACACCAATGCTGATGTTCTCACCCGCCTAACTGAGCCCGGCTTGGACAATCACTTTGCCCACACTGGTGTGGACAAAGCTGAGGGGGGAGAGGTAAGGTTTCTAAACTCTTTTGGGACCCCACCCCCAAATCCCCCAACAGAGTGACATGCCAAAGAGCATCCTTAAAGGAAATCGCCATGTCTGTGGAAGACAGCCTATCCATTGCTGGGGCAACCGCAGGCTCCACATTTGCGCTGTAAGTGCCTGTCATTAATGGGTGATGCAAGGAACATTATACATGCAGGGAACAGTATTACTTTGACACTAACCAGGTCACGACCCTGCCTGATTGCTGTGTACAGGGTAGGATTCAAAAGTAATGAGCCTCATTTTGTTCTGACGCGAACGTACCTCGCCGCGCGCCCCACTTGCTAGCGACGGCGACGGTGGGTGTTGGCTTCACAACGCAATCGGCCTTGACGGGAACCCCTGTGTGGTAGTGCGTTACACGGCGGAATGGAAAGTTCGTTAGAGCAACGGTACGCGTTGAAGACGAAGACCATGCTCATTGCCTTCTTCGGAGTGAAGGGGATCATCCACTACGAGTTTGTCCCACAAGGACAGACCGTGAATGCTGCTTACTACTTGGAAGTCCTGAAAAGGCTGAAAAGAAGCGTCGCGCGCATCAAGGACAGCTGGAAGCTTCACCACGATAACGCGCCCAGCCACACCGCCTTCAACGTGAGCGCCTACCTGGCCCGGGTGAACGTTCCGGTGGTCCCCCAGCCTCCCTACAGTCCGGATGTGTCGCCTTCTGACTTCTTCTTGTTTCCGCGCTTAAAATCAGCGCTGAAAGGAAAACGCTTCGACTTGATTGAGGACATCCAAGCAAATGTCAAGGCAGCCCTTGCAGCCATCCCGGAACAGGCCTACGTGGACGCCTTCGAGTCATGGAAAAGCCGCCTACAAAAGTGTATTGGTGCAGGAGGTGCCTATTTTGAAGACTATTAATTAGTTGTACCGATTTGCTCAATAAATTTGTCTTTTTGAACAAAGGCTCATTACTTTTGAATCCTACCTTGTATGTGTATAGATGTATAGGTAATCCTAAGGTGTGACCCATGTCTATAATGCTTTAATACATATATGACTTTTTTATTTTAACCTTATGCTTACAATGAAAATATTTGTGCTCACTAATAAACTGAATACACATTAATTACATTAAAAATTTCAGCTGTAATGTACATGATTTCTAAAATGAGTTAATGGTGTTATGTATACATGTAAATGACTTTTAAAATGATTCAGTGACAGTGGCAGTTTGTAATGCGGGGCTCTGCCCTCCCAAAATTTTAAAAACTGTACTTAAATTAGGCCAGGGATTTGTTCCTGCCTTGTGCCCTGTGCTGGCTGGGATTGGCTCCAGCAGACCCCCCGTGACCCTGTGTTAGGATATAGCAGGTTGGAAAATGACTGACTGACTTAAATTAGGTAATATGAAATAATCATGAAATAAATTTGTTTATTTGCACATCATGCCTGGTGTCAACTCATGTCAACATCTATTACAAATTGGTTCTGACTTGTATTTAATTTCCGTGTAAATCAAAAAAAAAAAAATTCTGTGTGAAATCCTATATTTCTGGAGTGTAACACACTGGCCAAATGAGAATCTATGTAAGTTCTTGATCTTTTGGCTGAGGCTGCTTGGTTGCTTTCAGATTTTTCTGGGAACACAGCTGCCTGTGCCCCAAACACTCCCACATTTATTGGCACCAAATAATTTTTTTAGGTTATTTTAATCTACTGTGACTTGACAATCATCAACACACAAAGTCATGTTGATGTCAATGGTTCACAGTTCACACCTGCCATTAACGTTATGTAACTACAGATGAGTGAGCATAACTTAGCAGAAGTTACTGCTAAGCAGAACTGAAGCAGAACATCAGAAATCAAAGAAAATGTGTTTATTTCTTTAATAAAACACCCCATCATAAATCATTCTTTTGAAGAACAAAAGAAGATAAAGGAGTGTGGAATGGAGCAACCTGACTTAAGAATTCAGCAACAGGCAAGTGATCAATGGCAAGGGTTTTCCAGCTCATTATGACAAAATAGAGTTGGCTAACAGGGTGTGGTGTAAGTAATGCCTTTTTTTGCTTTCCCTGTTTGCAACATCAAAGTGTTTGTACCAAAGCATTGTGGACAACGACAGCGGTTTGAGATCTAAAACATCTTTCTGAGAAATGCAAACCGCATGAAAGTAGCTGTAGTCATCTAGACAATAGCATGAAGCCAAATTTTTTTGGCAGGTATAGTATTGCTGAACAGCTAGATGAAAGCTACATGATTGGCATTAGAAGGCACAACGAAAAGGTGACCAAAAATTGACACATCCCATCCAGAACAATAGATGAGATATATATGTGTTTGTGGTTAGTACAATAATAGTGTGCCTTGCGATGATTTTGGTTACAAAAAGTGTGCCAGTAGAGGAAAAAAAAAGGTTGGAAAACACTGCCCTAGACAATTAGATGTAGTTAATTTTTTTTTGGCAGGCTTTGTTAAATGACTCAATTTAAATCAGAACGTGAGAATTTTTCAGACCGAAGGAAAGGAGGGCAAAATTTATACTACTAGTTTGCATCTTGCCATGTGACCTCTGTATTTCTGTTCATGAAGTCTTTTACAAAAAGTCGTCTCTGACACATCCACGTCTGCCTCCTGTAGACTGTTTGGGGCTTTTACTTTACTATAATGAGGATTTTTCTGTTATCAGCAGTGGAGGTCTTCCATGGCCTACCAGTCTCTTTATGATTATTGAACTCATCAGTGCATTCTTTCTTCTTAATGATATTCCAAACAGTTGATTTAGGTAATCCAAAGGTGAAACCAATGTCTGTAATGCTTTAATTCTTGTTTTACAGCCTTATAATGGCTTCTTTGACTTCTGTTGGCACAGATCATATCCACATATACATCCCTGCGTGTGTGTGTCTGTGTGTATATGTATTATATATACATGCAAACACACACATATATATATAACTACACACACATATATACATACTGTATACACTGTGGCGAGCGACTGGGGGCAGTACCCAGCCGGGACTCACGGAAGGACCGAAGGCACAATTATGCCTCCTCCGGAACACGAGGGGGCGACCACCCTGGTGGCTATGGGGACCACGGGAAAGGAGCATGGAAGCTCAACCCTATAGGGGCCCGTGGTCACCAACAGGAGGCGCCCAAATGCCTGGAGAGCCCTGGCCCTCAGCACTTCCACCACACCCGCAAGTGCTGGGGGGGACGAAGACCAGGTTAGTCAGAGATTTCCTGAACATCAAGTATCCTGTCCGGTATAGGTGGATTAGCAGATAAATTGGAATCCATTATATCATTACAGAAGGACTTGGATAGCATACAGGCTTGGGCAGATTTGTGGCAGATGAAATTTAATGTCAGTAGATGTAAAGTATTACACATTGGAAGTAAAAATGTTAGGTTTGAATACACAATGGGCGGTCGGAAAATCGAGAGTACACCTTATGAGAAGGATTTAGGAGTCATAGTGGACTCTAAGCTATCGACTTCCCGACAGTGTTCAGAAGCCATTAAGAAGGCTAACAGAATGTTAGGATATATAGCACGATGTGTGGAGTACAAGTCCAAGGAGGTTATGCTCAACCTTTAGAATGCACTGGTGAGGCCTCATCTTGAGTACTGTGTGCAGTTTTGGTCTCCAGGCTACAAAAAGGACATAGCAGCGCTAGAAAAGGTCCAGAGAAGAGCGACTAGGCTGATTCCAGGGATACAGGGGTTGAATTATGAGGAAAGATTAAAAGAGCTGAGCCTTTACAGTTTAAGCAAAAGAAGATTAAGAGGTGACATGATTAAAGTGGCCTGTTCTCGTCTAGAGTGTTCTAATGTTCTATATAGGTTGAGGGGTCCCCTCAAATGGCTCCACACTCCCCTAACTTTACATCAAAAGCAAGGTGTATGCCACTAAGTCCCGTCACCTGTCACAGCTTGAGTAAAGAATCTGTATAGGCTGCAGCAAGGTTGGGGAAGAGATGCTACAAAACCTCAGAGAGGATTGTGTCTGAAGGTGGCTGAAAGTTGTGGAAAATGGAGACACTCATGTGGAGGTATACAATTAGTCTTCAAGGTGTTGCAACCTGATGGCAAGCCTAGCAAGTAAAACTGCAATGAGTCCTTTGTTGATGCTAGAAATATTAATAAACTCAGTTTCTTGTGTAATTTTTAGGAATTTATTAAAAGTGTAAAGTGACTTTTGGGACACCCTGTATATACACATACACACACACATACAGGTATGGGCAAATGTAGACTTACAGTTGCGAGCACGCTAAAACAGTTTATTCTTGTTTAATTAATTATTGTATTTGTCTTCTTATTGAGTTAATAAAGCTAATGTAATAATGACAACCTTTATGTCTTTTTCCATACAAACAATGGTAAACCTACTTTGGCCCACCCTGGTATGTGTGTGTGTATATATATATATATATATATATATATATATATATATACTGTATATCAGTGGCGGCTGCTAGGTTTTGAAACAGGAGAAGCTCATATTAGGCCTTCGTCATAAAATTCATTATGTTATTTGTACGTAAACTCTGCCCTCCGTTCCTTTTGCAGAAAATGGTCTGTGACCCGGTCGTACCAATTGGCCGTCTTTTCCAGTTTCCTCTCAATGGCCAGGAGAGCAAGGTTTCTCAAACGATCTTGGCCCATCGTGTTGCGGGTGTATGACTTGACCTGTTTTAAACAGGAGAAGCTCCTCTCTACACCTGCTGATGTAGCGCCAATTGTTGCCACTAACGACAATAGCTTGTATAGCTGAGGCATTGCACTATCCAACTCCATGTCTTTAAAAAACACCAAGAAATCACACAGCTTACTCCTGCTCCACTGTAAGTCATGATCTGAATATAGTATTTGAAGTTCAGATCTCAGTCTCCCTGAGTCAAAGAAATGGCCATAACTTTTCAGCACACTTTCAAATGCCTCCTCTGGAAACACTTGTCTCATTTCATCAAATTTCCCTGGATTGACTAATTCTAAGAAGCTCTTGCTTTCCAAATTTGAAAAACGCTGAGAAATCTGCTCCATGAGATTGTCTAGGATGGCCATGTACAAATTTCTGTAGCGGTCCTGGGGATCCTGTAATTGTGACAGATGGCGCTTTCTAATAGGTTCATCTTGAGGGTCTGATGTGAGATTTGCTGCTTTTGCATAAACTGCTTGATAAGCCTCCTCTGACCTCTTCTCCTTGACAAAAGCAAGGAGAGACCCAATTCTTTTTTTGTAGTAAAGAACATACATAGCCCTTTGCTGGACAATATCAAAGACAACATCTGTCTCAGAGAATATTTGTTCATATGTGTACAACATGAACACAAACTCAAAATCCTCCAGTTTCATTATGAAGCCTTTGGCAGCATCTAATGTGTCATCATCCATGCTCTCATCCTGGGTAATCTTGTCAAAAGTCTGCAGGAGGCCATCATAACTGTTTGCCACAGTGCTCACTATCCATGATGTGAAATTCCATCGAGTAGGAGCATTTCTGGGCAATCTTGAAGACCCTGCAGACTCAAGAAAAGACATCCTTTTTGTGGACTTTGAAAAAAAATGTGGCGAACCCAGAAAGAGATGCAAAAAATATCCTTGACTCAGGCAAGCATTTAGCACGCTGGGACAACACCAGGTTCAGTCTGTGTGCATAGCAATGCACAAACACTGCACTAGGGGCTATTACTTTAACTTTGGCCTGTAGGCCATTGAGAGATGAAGCAAAGACAGCAGCCCCATTGTAGGTTTGTGCCACAAGTTTTTCTCTAAAACTGTAGCCCTGCATGTTCTCGTTTAAAACTTCAAACACAGACTGAGCATCTCGACCCCCTGACACATCCAAAAGTCCAATGTAGCACTCTTGAATTTTACCTGCACTATCCACATATCTAACAATGACAGACAGTTGGGCATGGCAAGATATGTCAGTTGCTTCATCCACCTGCCATGCAAAAAAAGGAGCAGTCTGAATTTCACCTTTTATATGATCAGAAACAGTGGCTGCGAGAGCAGAGATCAAGTCATTTTGGATTGAGTGGGACATACCAGAAAACACAGCTGATGACTGAAATTGTGTGGCCAAGACAGAGTCATATTTAGCTAATGTTTCTGTAAATTCCCCTTATTTGTTGATTCACTACTCTCATCATGCCCCCTGAATGCCAGCTCCTGACGGCCAAGCAAGGAAGTCACATCAATTAGACGGTTTAGGAAGGCCCTGTTTTTTTTTACTGTTTCATTATGTTTTGCCCCCTGAATGCGAAGACCTTCATTGGTTGCATGTTCAACCCTGACCCTGCCCAGACAACTTAACCTTGCACATGAACTCACATGTTCTTTGCACTTTTCATGCCTTTTGTATGCCCTGTCAAAGTTACCCAGATCCCCAAAACCCACGTTTGACCAAACACATCCCATTTCCTGAGAAGGTTTCGTCAAGAGGCATGGCCAACAGTACATTTTCTTTGTCACAGCACTTCCAGTCAGCCAGTTCAACTTGTCATACCAGGAGAGCTGAAAAGACCTGTTATTTTTTCCTGATTTTTGCACCAGATCAATCTTGGGCGTTGGTCTGCCCTGCCGTTTAATTCTGAGTCTCTCCTCGTAAGGAAGACTACTAAATGGTTTTGCCAAAAGCAGGTCAACAATATTAGCACCGTCTGCGTCTGCCATTATGCACAGCTTGCTAGCTGGCTAGTTTCCCCTTCCATGAGCTACTTTAATTATATGAACGAACTAACTTTACAATGCTGAAACAAGGAGCAAAGTCAAGAACGCTATAAATATCCATCCATCCATTTTCCAACTCGCTGAATCCAAACACAGGGTCACGGGGGTCTGCTGGAGCCAATCCCAGCCAACACAGGGCACAAGGCAGGGAACAAATCCCAGGCAGGGTGCCAACCCACCGCAGGACACACACAAACACACCCACACACCAAGCACACACTAGGGCCAATTTAGAATCGCCAATCCACCTAACCTGCATGTCTTTGGATTGTGGGAGGAAACCGGAGCGCCCGGAGGAAACCCACACAGACACGGGGAGAACATGCAAACTCCACACAGGGAGGACCCGGGAACCGAACCCAGGTCCCCAGGTCTCCCAACTGCGAGGCAGCAGCGCTACCCACTGCGCCACCGTGCCGCCCACGCTGTAATATGTTTTTTTTTTATTATTTAAAGAATGATTTGTACAAACAAAAATGGTTAATATCACCAGCAAACAATACAGAGTGCAGCAGTTTGTCGTACAACTTCACCTGCAAATCCGCATGGGACTAAACTCGAATCTCTGTAGTGCTGATGTATACTTAAGACATGCTGTCAATCAAAAAAGGGGTTCCGCCCTTTAAACAGCTCCTCCAATCATCATGCAGCAGCCCAGCGTCCTAGCCCGCCCACTGCTCCATTCACTCCCAGAGAAGCTGAGCTTCCCTGGAAGTGATGATTTTGGTGCATTTATCCAATTACCGTCCAGCTTTTCTGCAGTGAGAAAAGCTCCTCTGTGCTTGCCCATAGAGCTCCAGTGAAGCTGGGCTTCAGGAGGGTTTAACGCGCTGTGCTGCACGGAAATGTATGACAAGAAAATCACGTCAAACAATCTACAATAAATACCTGATTCTGAATGAGCTAGTCATGAAGTTGAACACGTTCTAGCGCACTTTTATTAAAACCAATATAAATACGACAGTGCATATATGAGCATTTATTTTCTGACATAGTAGAGGAAGAGGAGCTTCCCTTGTAGTCTTAGAGCAGTCGCCACTGATATATATATATATTGTCACACACGTGCACTTGGGAGTCAACCAAAGGGACCAGGAAACGACAATTCCACGCCAGGCCAGGGGGGTGGTGGGGTGCACTGAACATCTCTCTTTTCTCTCCGCAGACCAAACACGAGAAATCCTTCCTGTCCCGGCCCCATGGACGTCACTTCCTGTGATCCAGCTATAAAAACCCCTCATCTTCCATTCTTAAACAGTTCTGTTTTGGACTCAAACCAGTACACATTGTACTCTACTTTAAAGCATTTTGCAGCTAAGGAAACTGTACAGGTGGCTGTCCTAAACCTTTGTTGTGTGTCCGGCTGTTTCTTTCACTATATATATATATATATATATATATATATATATATATATATATATATATATATATATATATATAGTGATGAAATAAGATCACAAATAAAATATAAAGAGTTGGGGAATTGCCCCGTATATTGCTTGCATGCAATAGATGGTCAAACAGTTCAAAATTAAATCAAACATTCGACAAAAAACATGGGCATGAGCAGTTCGTTTTATACAGTAGGTGAAAATGGATACAGGAATTGATGTGGCAGGAAGTTTAGGTGGATGCAGAAATGTCGTCATCCGGAAGTGACATCATCATCGAGGGACCGGAAGTGATGTCATCAAAATAGGATTGGAAGTGGATGGGAAGCCATTTTCCTTGGTGAGGTTTGTAAGTGAGTTATTTTTCTTCTTTGATTCTAAAAAAGTAAAAAGAGAGGCATCAGTACCACAATACAACCCTTCGTCTGATAATAAATCGCACACCTCTGGGCTTGTTGACTGCCTCCTAAGGGCACGTGTGTGACAATCTATACACACACACACACACACACACACACACACACAATGGTACCTCTGGTCACGACTGTAATTCATTTCAAAACTCTGGACGCGACCCGAACATAATTTCCCCATAAGATTGTATGTAAATACAATTAATCCATTCCAGAACATACGAACTATAAGTAAATATATTTTTTTTAAAGCACAAAAATAGTTAAGTATACCATAGAATGCACAGTGTAATAGTAAACTAAATGCAAAAACATTGAATAACACTGAGAAAACCTTGAACAACAGAGAAAACTAACATTGTAAGAGTTCGCTCTAGACCCTTACAAACCGCTCGCTGTAAACACTTTTTTATGAGTTTTAAGCACAGGGAAAAAAAAATTAAATGTCACTTCTCTTGCAGAACTTTTCAAACCATCCTCTGCTGGCTTTAAATTCCTCACCTTCGCCACTCGAAGAAGGATTTTTTTTTTTCAGCAAATCGCCATGAATTTTCCTGGCTTTCTCACATATGATCGCCTCACAAGTTGCTTCTCATTCGACCACACTAGCAACAGTTTTTCCACCTCTTCCAGCACTTGAGGCCTCTGCTTGATTAACATTATAACTGCTTTTGCAACATCAGCTGCTTTGTTAGGCCCTGTATATGCAAACAAAAGAAAATGGGAAACGGAGAATGGGAAATCATTGGCGCATACGAACACGTGTAGGGAAACTGGCCATCAGTGTTTGTGTTCGCCACCAGAGCGTGTGGTCGTGAACAGATGCAAAATTTTGGCAAGCTATTTGATCGTAACCCGATTTGTACGTGTTTAGAAACGTTCGTGACCAGAGGTTCTACTGTATGTGTGTGTATATATATATATATATATATATATATATATATATATATATAGTATATTATATGCTGTATTAATATAACACATCATATACAGTATTGTTACTATAACTAATTGTTCAGTAGCCTTATGACTTGTGCACAGAATCTGTCTCTGAATCTCTCAGTGTGAGTGCCGATAGCCCTGTACCATTTTCCAGAAAGGGAGAGAAAGGAAAGCAGCTGTGCAAGATGGACAAGTTGTTTAAAAATAGTATTTGCTTTTCTAAGGCAGTGTGTGTTATACATAAGACATTTGGTTGATGGTACTATTCTGTACTGCCTTCATCACCTTAAGCAGCGTTTTACAAGCCTGAGCTGAGCTGGTGTCATATTAGGCCATGATACTGCCAGTGAGAAATATGCCACAACAGAGCTATGCAGATCTTGCCAAAAAAGCTGTGCAATAACCAAGACTTCCACTCTGTTTTCGAGAATGTACCACTGTGAATGAATGCACTATCTGGAATTCTTTCCCATTGTTTGTTTGTTAGCTTGAATGGGCCCAAACTTTTAGTTTCAGCAGAAGACTCAAATCCTCTTTATTTCATTGCAAAACGTTGTTTTATCACTGGCTTTTTGTCTCATTCTTCCTTCCTGATGTATATCAATCTGCTGGATTTTATTGTAGGTATCTGCTATTAGAATATTACATTACTTTGTTTTTTATAATAATAAAAAATAGGGTAGTGTAAGGTCTTTGTGAATAAGAATAAGGAGCAGAGATCAATTTGTATATTTTTATCCATTGTGAGTCCAGCAGTAGTTCAATGTTCAATGCTGAGGCCTGCTGTGGCTGTAGGTTTTTGTTCCATCCAATTTCATGATCAGTATGTCATTTTTATCTTACATTGATCTCACTGTTTAATATGTCTTTCCTTTTTTCCACTAATATTTTCCATTCAGAAAAGTGCATTAGTGTTACATTTACCATATCTTAACTGTCACTTTCCTTTTAAGTTCACCTTTTCTGTGTGGTCTGCTATCTTAATCAGATCCAAATAATGGCAATTAATTGCAAGCACAGCAGACCCCAGGGCAAGAGACATTGACATCTAAAAAGGTAGCCATTTTTTCAGTTTCAGTGTTACCTAGTTGAGTGCTCATGAGTGAATAGTAGCATAAAAAATGGAAAACAACAAAATGCTAAAAAGGAAAAAAAAAAAATCTTATGCACCTAAATTCCTTCTTGATTCAGTGCAAATCTAGAATAACCATCTTGTAATTTCTGGGGTGATACAAAAAACACTGGGAAGTTATATAGGAGTCCAATTAAAAGCAGAAACTGGTTGGAATGAAAACCTGCAGTCACAGGGGGCCTCCAGGACTGAACATGAGAACCACAGAGCTGCAGTATATAAAAAGAATTATTAATTTTTCTTGACATTGATTGGCATCCTTTGTAAGATTGCTTCTGCCTAGTGCCTGATGTAGTCAAGGTAAGCTCAAGCACCTATGATTCCAGACTGAATTCAGGGAGTTAAAAAAAATGGATGGAAGAATGAATTTATTATTTATATTCTGACTGTGAGGGGCCTTATGAACCATAAACTCTCTATATAGCAGCAAAAGAGAAAAAAACAGATGGTAAAAATTATAAGGTCCTCAACACAACAGGGATAATGTAAAAAGCTACCCATTCCATGTGAAAATATTAATCTTTAGCTCTAATTATACTTTACATTCAATGTCTACAAGTGCTTCTTTGGTGATCGTCCTCCACAATGAGTACCCCAGTAAACCTCTCAAACAGTTTTTGTATCTTTCAGGTCTCAATAAGACTTTTGGAATTTGTTTTCTCTCTTTGAGCTCCTTGGTCTTCTAGTGGTCCTTTTGAGGCAGGAATGTCTAGTTTCTTTGTTAGAAGAATGAAGACAGCCCCACTCTGAAGCTTCATGAGCACCTTAGCCCTTCCACAGCATTTTTTCCCTTTGTGTATATAATGTCCATGTGACTATATACAGTATGTACAGTATAGTATAAGGTGGCACACTTGTTGCAACTCTCCTCACCTAGAATGATGTCGCCATTGTGTCTATGTAAAAAATAAGAGTCAATGGCAGCATTTCTTCTACAATATGGAAACCAACATAAAATTCTTCGAGACTTTTCAGCACCAAGCATTCAGTAACCTTTACAAGTCAAAGTGCCATAGTTTTCTATGCTTTCCTTTAACATATGGATGAGATAGTTGTAGAATTGGCCTCTTGCCACCCTTGAAACTTAACCTCCCATCTTGCTTACTTTGCTATCTCTCTTGATGAAGGTTCTTGATGAGGATCTCACATCACTGGTACCTGCTGGGTTCTTTGCTTTCTAGTGTTTTCACTGACACTTCTTCTCACCTACAGCACATTGGTTGTGCTGCATAGTAGCCTACCCTGACCATCATGCCTTATAGGCTTTACCACCCCCTAGCAGTCTGTGCTTTTGCTGTCTGGTCTGCAGAATATCTCTGTCCATGCCAGTGCTATTAGCTCAGTGTCCTGGATGTTTAACTCTGACTCCGAAACGGTCTTCATTTCCATCTTAATGCAGAACCAGACGGGCCCTTAATTTTTTGGCCTTCCATCATCCTTCATTGAAGTTGATGTGTAAGGATTGCTAACTTCAGGTTTTCTGTTATGGCACACCTTTAAACATTTTGTTTATGATCATTTTATACTATTAAGTACACATTTACAAATAACTATTCTGATACTCTGTCATTTGTATTTACTCCTATTAATAAACATTTGCTTGGTTCAGTTCTGATCACAGTTCTTAAATCAGTAGGTCAGGCTGGGTTGCAGTTTCAATTAACTTTTCTTTACAGGAGGTGGTTTGTGTGCAGTTTCATTGTTTCAGGTATGTGTCAGGTGTGGTTCTTTGAAAACAGCCCTATGGTGGTGCCTACCAGGGTTGTACTCTTCCCTATGATAGCTACATTAAGTGATGTTCCTTTTAACAGACTCATACTGTATATTCATGCAGACTGTCCCATCTTATTTCATTTTAAAACTTGTTTAATGCAATTGAAGGATGCAGGGTGTCAGAGCCTATCCCGCCAGCAGTGGACCAAGGCAGGAAACAACCCTGGATTTTAGGGCCTACATGAGGCACACAGCCACACTTGTACTGATGCATGGATCAATCTGGAATCACAAGTTAACTTAACATGTACATTTTGGGGATGCAGGATAAAAGTCAAAATACCCACTGGAAAGCCCACAGAGACAGAAGAAAAATGTTCAGACTCATCATGGACAGCTTTTGAGTGTGGCAGTGCTTCCCACCGTCTCAGCATGCCAACCCAATACATAAAGTATTCATTTTAAAAATGTAATATTTACAGTGTGACAGATGTCCAGGGACCTTGCCCCACAGGGATGCCGAATGTACAGAAATAACGGAAGGAAGGCAGTGTTTTCTCTGGGCCACAAGGGGGCAGCACCCCTGGGTTCTACGGGGGCCACTGAGATGGGGGATCCAGCCCTATGCTCCACCGTGGCCTCCGCCAGGGGGCGCCTGGATAACCCCTGGACTTGAATATGCAGCACTTCCGCCACACTTGGGAGTGCTGCCGGAAGGAGGACTGAATTCCCTTGCAGCACTTCCGACATACCCGGATGTTAATCAGGGGCCACCTGCAACACATCCAGGGACTGAATAAAAGGGGGCGCCTCACTCCAATCAGGGAGCCGGAGTTGGGTGGGAGAAGGACAGAGCTTGCCAGTGAGGAGTTGGAGGTGGCCGAAGAAGCAGAGAGGAGTCCTAAGAGACAGTGTCTAGGTGATTGTGCACTGTATGTTGTCTTGGGTGGTGCGGATTGTAATAAACGTGTGTTGTTGAAGATTTTCTGTATTGGCCTGTCTGTGTCCGGGTCCAACATGTCCACAACAGGAATTTTTTTTTCTCCACTTCTTCCCTAGAATTTAAAACATGTACAACTTCTCCTCACAAATTAAGTTAAGAGACAGTAAGTTGCAGTGATCACATGTTTAAGATACAATATACTTCATAAGCTGCAATACGAGAATCATGTAGTTCCTAAATAAGGACTAATTGTGATGGTAACAAGGTATGCTTTTCAGCAATAAATAGTAATTTTTTTTTTATCATTATGGATTTTCATGAAGAACTTTGATAACATTTCTACTTAAATCTGTAACAGAAACAAAAGTTGGCCCATGACAGCCTGTCCATTGTTCATCTAAATCTGGCTTGTGACTGCATGTGAAGTATGGGTTTATGATAAGCAAAACCTTCAACAGCACAAAGCTAACTTTACCAGCATTGGCAAACTAATCAGAAATGTATTATTAACATAATGTAAGAGACACCTATTGCAATATACATGTATATCTCTCTGCCTGTTCATCTGCCACCAATGGACTGACTTTATTGACATTTGGTGCACTTATTCTTCAAAGAAATTTGTGAAAACAGTTCAATTTTTGGTGGGATATCTTGAACAGCTTGCGCTTCAGAAAACTTTGAAATTTCAAATTCTCCCATTGAAAAGTATTCATGATTCTATGATTAATTTGTTGTTAAAGTCACAGATAAATTCAGTTTACCGTTTCAAGGTTACCTTTATAGTGGTTACATCAAATTGTATATTTTGTATATTTTCCTCATTGACTCATCTGACAGCCACTCGGATGTCCAATGTAAGTGAATTAGGAAAATTATGCGTACAAGCAGCTCATACAGTAACATACTTTTCCTTCTACTTTAGGTGAGATAACCACATACAAAAAAGTGACTTCTCCAAAACTGAATGTAAAAGGAAAGCAAATATGTAACCTAAAATTCAACTGAATTGATGGAACAAATATTATCTGCACATTATTATTGTAAAGAAGTGTCATTATCAACCTGCAGCTAAACAGTGCTTTAACTAACTAATAACAGAGAAAAGGTGAAGCTTGGTTATAGGAATGGGGTGGGGTAGGAAAGGGGTTTGGAATTGATACATGGACAGAAGATCAGAGCTGCTGGGTTTGCAATAAGTGTGGTATATCAAGAGGCTAATTGTGTTGCAAACACCAATGAAGGACAAGGTTACAGTTTGTGTGCAATGAATTACTTAGCAGTATAACACAACAGACTGAGCTAACGTTATGACTTATTCGGACCTGAGTTGCTACTTTTGCTTCTAGGTATCTTTGGAATCAACTTAAAATCATTAAAAACTTAATGATAAGTGTCACTTTAAGCATTTCCCTAATACAATAAATCAGTTCCTTTTCAAGTTCTTATTTATATAATCTTAATGAATTATCTAGGTTTAATAAAATTGAACATCAGTTAGTCACAGACCCTTCACCACTAACACACATCAATAAATGCAATTTTTCCAACACTTGCTTTGGAATCTGCTGCATATGAAAGTTATTGATTCACCACAAATCTATTTAGGCTACATTTTAACTACATGATATTGTACAATGCTGTTAATACTGACTCTTGGATGAAGTAATTCCAAAAATTTAAAATACTCCAACCTTTATATTTCTGAACACAATGTTGTGCCACGTGTGCATTTTCTTATTTTTTTGAACTGCTCATTATGCTTGCTTCCCAGACTTTTTTCATAGTGCATACTGGTACTACTACAGTAAACGCAATTGTGAGTGAAAACAAACTAACTATTTTAAACCAGCATTTCTTCAGCAACTCTCCTTCATTTCTACTTACCGGTAATTTGATGTTAAAATGAAAATATCGTTTTTTTGTTTGTTCTGTTCCCTTCATTTTTTTCTAGTTCTTTTTCCGGTAACGCTTTGCACATTGGCGATTCCAATGATTATTAACGATTTCTTGTATATCATTAACAGTGCTATCTCATTGCATACAGTATAATGAATTTTCAAATGTCTATGATGAACTAGTTGCCTGTCTATGGCTGGCTTCTGTCTTGTGTTCAGAAGTGGCTGCAGCCCCTTGTGACGTTGAACTGGATTAAGCATGTTTGAGAACATGCTGTAGATATGCATGTATGTAAGTAATGTATGCATGTACAGTGTACATGTATGTAATTTGAAGTGGAAAAAATGTTGTGCTAGCTTTCTACACTCAGAATTTGACAATATAAACTACATAAAGTAATTCATGTGGTCCCACCTTTGTAAGACATTCATTTAATAAAAATTTATGACCAGGAATAAATTGTATGTAATGTCCCAGTTTTCATTGTAAAAAAAACAAACAAAAAAAAAAAACGATAGCTAGATTGAGACAGACATGTATAAAATGCGAAAAGAGCTATCTTAACTCTACAATTCAAAGCAGCATAATTTCTGTAAAATTTAAAGGTCAGGTGAGAGAGAAGACCTCAGGCAGAACGAAGGCCTAGATTGTAACATCATCATCATGCCTCTTGTATAGGTTAATAGTAAATTCAATCAAATGACTTGAAATTAGGCAGCAATTGTCAAGCTGTATTCCTAGAGATATATTTGACCACAAACAGCTGCATTCAATTTTATTTGTTCACTTCTGTACATTTGCAATGTCATTAATTTCTAATCCTGTCATTAAACATGCAGTCAAAATTTTGACAACCAGAAAGAGAGAAAGATGGAAACTAAGATAGGGCCAAGCATAGCAAACAATGGATTTAATGCACTTCAAGAAATTAAGAAAGCTGCATAAGGAGGAAGAGACACTTTAACAAGTGCTAAAGATTAATTCTGGGTACTCTCCTAAGCGCCAGTCAGCACTTCATATATATTTAAGGCAATATCTTAATGAAAACTGTCATAGGGACTTGGCTGCCAAAACTAAGACATTCAATCTGATTCGAGAGCATTAATTTAGTTAAAGCTAATTTTTTTTTTTTTTTTTACTAATTACTTAATGGAGTACAGATAAAATAGGCTGCTGGTTCATCAATTTTTTTTCCTTCGAATACAATATTCAAATTGCTTTCTTAAATAAACCCTTCATGTACATGCTGTATATATACTGTACAACTCAAATGATATGCTTTGTGATTAACCCATTTATTTCATTCACAGGCTAAAATATCACTTAACAGAACTGTCATATGTGGAACATTCACATCCTGTCAGTCAGAGCTGAACCAATATTAGCCCATTTATACATTTTATGGTCAATTAGGTGATGTTAATTCAGATTAGAATTTAAATGATTACCTTCTTACATACACTGCTGTTTTTCTTGCTTGTCATATTATTTCACATATTTTGTCTTACAATAACATATGTGGTACCATTCCTTTGTGTTTCCCAGACTATCAGCTTTAAAGTTGTATGCAAAAATTAAAAATAAAGCAATATACAGAAGAAAAGAAGTTACATGTTACTCTAAATATAGAACATGTCATACCTGATACAATAAAAACATGCTTCATAAAATGTACATGCAGAATGTATAAAATGACCAGATAACTGCATTCAGACATTGTAATATACAGTAGTATCCATAATGGCTGGCTAATTTCAAGTTTAATTCAACCTCCAGCTTGCTTTCATGTGTACATAGTACAGCAAAATTTTTACTTTCATATCTGACTAATATGCAATATGTCATTACTCATTTTTGTATATTGATTCATTTATAAAGGTGTTTTATTAATCAGAAAGCTTTTCTGTTACAAGTTATATATGGATGAACAGGAAAACTGTTTGGTACATTCTTTGAAACATTTATATTTTTATTGCATTCTTACCATAGGCTCTCTTTTGTCTTAGGAGACTGCAGTCCCTTAATGTGGGAAGGGACATCCTTAATTTCTTCTACAACTCTGTGATGGCCAGTGCCATTTTCTAAGTTGTGGCATGCTGGGCCAGTAACATCACTTGAAGACAGGTCCACAAAATCAACAAACTATTTAAAAGGCAGGCTCAGTTATGACACACACTTTGGACCTCCTGTAGGTAGTAGCAAAGGAGATGATTAAAACAAAACTGTGTGCAATTATGAACAATGCTGCACATCTTCTCTCTGACACACTAACATGGAGGACTTTCAACCAACAAATTATTTGGGAGAAGTGTGTCAGGAAACACTACTGGGACTCCTTTTGTGGTAATCTGCTTGCCAGACATTACTAATTTGAACAAAAATGAACTTCACATAGTAAAAGAAAAAAAGTACTTACCTGTTTTAATTGCCGAAGTGTCGGGCGCATTTTCGCGAGGATTTTAACATCCCCCTCGCCAGTAAAGAGTGGTCGGACTGTCGGACGCGACTCCAGGTCAGGCCTGCTGGAGGACGCTGCGCGTACCCCGTCATAAAGGTGACCGTCTCCCTAGCCCCTGATATTAGCAAACCGAAAAGGGAGGAACATTTCAGTTTAGCTAATTTCGGGCATGCATGCATTAGTGTGAGAAGGGAATCCCAGAATAAAGTCCCGAGAAAAGTTCTAAGCAAAGCAGCATACTTTTGAGAGCGCATCGGCTTTGTACAAAAACAGTGTGACGGGATTCACTGAAGCTGGCTTAGGCGCGCGAGGCTGCTACCCTATTTAATACCTGCCTTGCCTGGACTGAGTGTAGCACCTGTGCAGTATGCACCTGCGTCAGTCGCGATTGGTGTAAGGGGAGCAGCATGTCGCAGGATTGGGTGAGGATTTGTTCCCTGCGTATAATATGCACTTCCTGCCTTTAGGGGTCGTTTTTAAATTTTTTAGACTCAGTGGTTTAGATAGTGTGGTTAGTTTAGTAATTTCTTTTATTATACCAACCAGTGGCTTGTGCTTTGTAAATAGTTTCTTGTATATAAATATAGTGAGAAGTCAAGCAAAATGACACCTTTAATTGGCTAACTAAAATGATTACAATATGCAACACCCTTGTTCATAAATAGATATAGATATCTTCCAGTGATATTTGATTTGATAATTGAGGTATTTATATAGATTTTGACTTTGCTTTTTTTGTAAATACATTTTTTTTCCTTGTAAATATATTTGGGACTCTCTGGACTTTGCAGTGTGTAGTTTCTTCCTGAATGTTTTCTGTCTTTAGAAGACCACCGTTTTGTTTTTATTTTTCATTTTGGGATTGGCAAAATCCATTGTAAATATCATTCACTATTTTTGATTGGGACATTATTTTTTGTGTATGCACTTGTAAATAAAGCCCACTTTTGTCTTGGAAAATAACACCTTATTGTGTCTGTGTCTCCATGTCTGACGTCTCTCAAGCAGTAGAGTGTTGTTCCGTGTTAGCCATAGATTGATACAGGATAAAGTAGGGTGAAATGACACCTTTTATTGGCTAACTAAATAGATTACAAATGCAAGCTTTCGAGGCCGCTAAGGCCCCTTCATCGGGTTACACCTTGCCTGATGAAGGGGCCTTAGCTATCTCGAAAGCTTGCATTTGTAATCTTTTTATTTAGCCAATAAAAGGTGTCATTTCACCCAACTTTCTCCTGACTTCTCTCAAGTCTGATCCCTGTCGGTCCCAAAGTACAATATGCCCACTGAGTAGTCTGGTACCATCCTTGCCACTGTATAGGGTGTCACACCCTTATACCAACAGCAATATACCTGCATAAAGCCTCAGTGTGACTGTAATCAGAAGTTTTCTTTCTTTCTAGTCATTCTAGTGTGTATCCAGACCATAGTGTGGGTGCATGTATTTATTTCCTTTTCTGCCTCTTAAGTATTTATTTAAGGAGCTTCTGTAAAAAGTGAAATTTCTCCCTGAGGACACATATCTATCTATCTATCTATCTATCTATCTATCTATCTATCTATCTATCTATCTATCTATCTATCTATCTATCTATCTATCTATCTATCTATTTCTTATCATTTTGGTGTTTTTAGCATATTAATGTGTAACATTTGAGCTTTGTTCACTCTTGAATTAGTTAGAACAAGTTTTGTTGCCAGTCCTGGTTCCTGTCTTTCGCTTAGTGTTGCTGGTATAGCTTCTGGCCCCAGTAATGATCCATCCATCCATTATCCAACCCGCTATATCCTAACTTCAGGGTCACTGGGCGCAAGGCAGGAAACAAACCCCAGGGAGGGTGCCAGCCCACTGCAGGGCGTGCACACACCCACACACCAATTTAGAATCAGCAATGCACCTAACCTGCATGTCTTTGGACTGTGGGAGGAAACCAGAGTACCCGGAGGAAACCCATACAGACACGGGGAAAACATGCAAACGCCACGCAGGGGAACCCGGGTCAACTAACTGCGAGGCAGCAGCACTACCCACTGTGCCACCGTGCTGCCCATATCTGATTATTGTTTTTTTATTGTTCTTGTTTTTTAAGTGTTTTCTATCAATGAAGACATCAGTCATTTAGCTGTCATATTGGGTCCCTGCAAGATAGTTGCATTTTGCTTGTTGTGAAATTGTCATTGTGTAGAAACATATGTTTTGTTGCAAAAGGACACATTTTAGGTACAGAGCTTCAACTTTGCTAATAAATGGTGATTTGTTTTTTTTTGTTTTTTTACATAACGTAGGTCAAATTTAAGGTGACTAACTAGGTACTGTATAAGAAGTCACAGCAAAGTAGTGCATGTGTTTAATTTTATGGAGAGACATGTCCAGGAAACTCAGTGCCCTGGCTATAGATAATGTCTTGGCTTTATTTCATTGCTGCTGAGACTGACCCCAATAGGAATAAGAAAATGTAGGAGATTAGTAGATGGCCAGAGACATTTATTGTATCTAAAAATGAATTTCAATGAAAGTCCAAAAATTCACATGACCCCAATAAATGCTGCCTTCACATTAAAAATGCTAGCAGTGAAATGCCAACATGAGACAGACCTTCACACCACAGGCTTCTGCTGGCAAAATAATCAGAGTAATGAAAGAAAAACCTATCACAACAAAGTAGCAAATATTGCTTCCTGTGTTAACAGAGTTTGGTCTGACAGTACTTAAGCTGCACTATTCCAGATTTCAGCTGATTATCATATCTATTTTTTTTATTATTTTAAAGGGGGTCAGGAGTGTGCGCTCATTACAGCATGTTGCCACACCTACCAAACAACAAGCCACCAGGATTGGGACCCAAGTGCAGCCGTACAACGGGTGACACCTCAGCACAACTGGAACAGTGTGAGGTTTTTTATGGGATGAAGGTATAAACCTACCATCTGTTTATGCTAGTGTACATGAAAGATATGTGCATACTGAGCATTGACCTCAAGACAAAAGTGAAGCCATTAAAACTGGGAGTTGAAAGTAACTTTATGAGAATGGTATAACTGTCAAAGGTTGGTCATTGTGGTGGTGACTTTATCTGTGATGTTTCATGTGAGCATTGTGGTCAAGCAGGTAAGGAGCTAGACTATAAACTATAAAGTTCAATTGGCCAATTCAGCTGTTTTCACAGGGCGCACCACTACTAACTGTTTATAAAGCTGCTGATTCCGTCTTCACCTTACCCAGCGCAACTTAATAGAGTTTTCAGCATTCCATCTGCCATTATGTAAACTATTAATGGCATCTACTTGTGAGTAAGATGCATGCTGTTTGGCACCAGGGAACAGATCCTAGCCTGGGCACTGCTTGTTTGAATCTGCATATTTTCTCAAAGCTTGTCTCTGGCTACTCTGGTGCCATTCAGTCTTCCAAATATGAACAGACTGTTAATTAGTGACTGTGGCCATGAGCTGCAGTGGTTATCACTACAGTCTCACAGATGCAGCATCCTGGGCTCATACTGTATATTAGGCCCAGTTGTTGTGTTGTAAAGTTTTCAAGATCTCTCTCTGTCCAGCTGATCTGTCTCTGTCTTTGGCTAGTTTTCCACCCATACACCCTCAAAGGTCTGGTAGGTTTTCTAGCAAGTTCAATGAGTGGGAGTATGGGTCAGAGTATGGTGATATGGGAAGAAAACCACAGGATCTGGAAGAAACCTAAAACAGACACAAGAAAAATGTGTAAACTCCACATGTAAAATGACTGGGCAGGGGATTTGAACTCAGAACACTGGAGCTGTGTTATAAATTAGAACTGAAGTTGCATACAGTTCTACAGGAGAGGCGGTCTAAAGAACAAGAGTGAAAAAAAATGAGAATGCAACAGAAAATGCTCCATAATCCAGCTAGATAAAACCTGTCACTGTGTGAACTATGAATCCCCCTTTAAATCCCGATGGAGTGCCATAATTCATAGCATTAAATGAAAAACTCAGTATTACTGTAAGAAGTGTAAAATATATACTCTTCTTGTATCTCTGTGGAGTTAGATCAGTCAGAACATGACTTGTAAAATTCTCCACAACTATAAAAACAGTCATTTTACTTCTACGGGGTTTGCAAGGTGAGTAAAGGAGGATTGGGGGCTTTCCCTGGACTATTAAAGTTGATACTTCCTAAATGAGTTATGAAGGAGAAGGTATAAATAACAAATGTCACACATACTTTTACCTAGGTTCAGGTCTGGCCCAAAACTGCAGTCTGGTTAGTGTGATAAGATACAAGGCCACTATGAGAATATATGCAATTCAAAGACAACATACAGTATGTCACCATGTCTATAGAGATTCCATCTGTAGGCATTACACCCCACAGGTGCGGGGAGTTATAGAAAGGGCATCATCAGGGAAAAGAAAGTGTGACATGGCCAGAAATGTGTAACTGTAGGTTCTACCAGGGTTCTATCTGAAACTCATCCAAATAAAGGCTCAGAACATGAAGTCCAAGTGGAGGCTCACAGATGCTGCTGTATTAGGAAATTAGGGAAATGTGGAGCTAGGATAACAGGAATTAGCAAATGTTCAACTGGTGGAAAGAAGAGACACCAGAGTTTTGGAGAGTTTTGGAGAGAAGGGCATGGAGAGGTTAGAGAGATATAGAAGAGTGCCAGGAAGCTGCAGAAAATGAGATGTGGTCTAATCACCCCAAGTAAAAAACAGAATGATCTGCCTGTTTCATGAAGACACTACAGACACTAGTGTTTGTTAAGTTGTTTATTTTATACTGCATGTTCTCCTCCTGTTTCCTTAAACTTATTTTTACAAAATACATTATTGTTTCTCATCTTTTGGCCTTCTCAGTGTTATTCAGATTAGGGGGCTGCTTGAAGAGTGCCTGTTTTCATTAACTCTAGACAAAAGCTCTCAGTCACAAAAATTACAAGTGCACATGAAATCAGTTATCATAGTCAGAGCCAAACAAAACTGCTTTTTCTTATCATGTAGTGTAAGGTCAAGATAGAACTGGAGCTGAACTCTTGACACACTTGAAATCCCATTACATCTCAAACTGCTGTATATAAAAAAAAAACATTTTTTGTCTCATCAGCATCCTATTTTCTTTCTTTTACATGGCTATTACTTTGCAGACTCAATGCAAATCACAGTTTAATTAAAGGGATTGAATTTTAAATTAATGACGCTGCCAGACTTCATCTTAGCCAGTGAGGATAAAACAGGGAACATTGTTTTACAAATACAATTGTATCAGTTATTTGCCTCTTTTAAGAAAAGTCTGTTTCTCCATGAAGTCAAATCTCCAGAGACACCACAAGAAACATGCTGTCTTTATCATTCACATAGCCACTAGTCCTGCTCATTTCTCTGACTGACTGCTGTCTCAGATGCAAGACTTACAATTCGGTCTCTGAGTCTCGTATGACTCACTCATCTGTTGGCCAGAGCACCATCACCAAAACAGGCCAATGCATTGTCAGCAAGTCATTGACAGGCAGAACATGACTAGAAACATAACTTTTTAAAAGTGCAAAGGTTAGCTCAGTTTATAATGGTCAGGCCTGATTTTTATCCACAACATTCAAACAGCTAAACCATATTGCCCCCTTTTATTTACACTGAATTCATGTTGAGGGGTGGGAAGCAGGGTGATCACTTTCACACCTGAAGAGTGCATGTTTGACTACCTTACACATCAAGGAAAACAGAAAAACTCAAATTCTGCTCTACATACCACTACAATCAAAAGAAAAAAACTTCACCGAATGTCACCAAACTGTGTAAAAAAAAGTGTAAAAATCATACGGGGGGCAATTGTTGTTCACATTACTATCATGACTTAGAATGATTATACTTTAGAATGTCAAATTATCATAGAATTAACAATTGCCTAAAATATGGATATTTTTGAAAACTGCCACCTGTTTTCAATGCCCGCTTATTCAGATTCAGATTCTGAGAAGCAAAAGCCTATCCTTCTGGAATTGGTGTAAAGTGTAGAGCAAGCTGAAGATGCATATCCTTCATAACACTTCAAGTCATCCACCAAATTATTAATGAAGTAGAAGACTGGAGTAGCAAATCACAGGTTTAGAATGTAATAAGTGAACTGGAGCCTCCAGAGGAAGCCCATGCAAACGTAGGAGCAATATGCTTCACAGATGTGAGGCCCCTGCCAGGAATTAAACAGAGTCAATGAGCAGCAAGGTGAAAGTACTATTAACTTTGTCATTGCAGCATACATTCAAAGATGAAAATGTAAATACAGATTTAGTGTATAAATTTACATCAAATACCCAAAGTGGTACCTTTAGTACTCATGACAAAGTGGACAAGTGTCAGGTATCCTTACTAACACTAACTTAATGTAAGTATATTACTCCTATCCATTCTGCACTATGGGCTTGTATCCCTTGCAGGATATATACCTTTAGTATTTTGAGGCCAAGGAGACAACAGCATTGTGTTTGTAGTTTATTATCCCCTCAATAGTAGACTTAAAATCCCACTTTGGATACCCATAAAAAGTAAGCAAACCATTTAAAAAAAATTCAAAACTTTTCACATTCATTTTGTTTTGCAATTAACAGGAAATTGAAACAAAGATGTGTAAAGTTTTACACATAAATTCAAAATTGATTTGCTTAAAATATTCAGATATCCTGTATTTAGAAATGTTAAACTTGTCTGGTCGTTTTGTATTAAAGCCAAAATAAGGGGCAGCACTTATGCTAAGTGGTGTAGTGACCTCAACACAACAGAGTGATGGCACATTACTTTAGCTAAGATGACCAAGTTGTTAATTTTTCTGCTTTATGGCAAACTTCATAAGTGTGTGGTTGTAATACACCAAAGGGTCAACCTGAGGGCATGGTGGATTTGACATAACACTGTCACACTGTTGTCAGGACAAATAGTACTTCACTTTGAGTGTTAATATTAAGTGAGGGGTCATATAAACTACCACATTAATGCTCAGTGGCCTAGGATGCTTATTTGTCTGCTCTGTACCACATTCAGAAAACACCAGGGGCCTCATGTATAACACTGTGCATAGAAATCACACTAAAACATGGCATACAGACAAAGTGGAAATGTGCGTACAGTAATCCCTCCTCCATCACGGGGGTTGCGTTCCAGAGCCACCCGCGAAATAAGAAAATCCGCGAAGTAGAAACCATATGTTTATATGGTTATTTTTATATTGTCATGCTTGGGTCACAGATTTGCGCAGAAACACAGGAGGTTGTAGAGAGACAGGAACGTTATTCAAACACTGCAAACAAACATTTGTCTCTTTTTCAAAAGTTTAAACTGTGCTCCATGACAAGACAGAGATGACAGTTCTGTCTCACAATTAAAAGAATGCAAACATATCTTCCTCTTCAAAGGAGTGCGCATCAGGAGCACAGACTGTCACAAAGATAGAGAAAAGCAAACAAATCAATAGGGCTGTTTGGCTTTTAAGTATGTGAAGCACCGCCGGTACAAAGCTATTGAAGGCGGCAGCTCACACCCCCTCCGTCAGGAGCAGGGAGAGAGAGAGAGAGAGAGAGAGAGAGAGAGAGACAGAGAAAAACAAACATGCAAAAATCAATATGTGCCCTTCGAGCTTTTAAGTATGCGAAGCACCGTGCAGCATGTCGCTTCACTAAGCAGCTGCACAGAAGGTAGCAACGTGAAGATAATCTTTCAGCATTTTTAGACGAGCATCCATATCGTCTAGGTGTGCGAACAGCCCCCCTGCTCACACCCCCTACGTCACGATCAGAGAAAGTCAGCACAAGAGAGAGAGAGAGAAAAGTAAGTTGGGTAGCTTCTCAGCCATCTGCCAATAGCGTCCTTTGTATGAAATCAACTGGGCAAACCAACTGAGGAAGCATGTACCAGAAATTAAAAGACCCATTGTCCTCAGAAATCCGCGAACCAGCAAAAAATCCGCGATATATATTTAAATATGCTTACATATAAAATCCGCGATAGAGTGAAGCCGCGAAAGGCGAAGCGCGATATAGCGAGGGATCACTGTACACACAAAAAATAATCAGATGCACAAAACCATGTGCAAGCCAACTTTCACACACTTCAGCTCCACAAATCCCAGTTTGCATGAAATGAACAAACATCCACGTGTCTGCCACCCCACCATGACTCTGACCAGAATTAGCCCCCTTGAATATGCTAATGAATATAAACAGCCCCTTTCATTCAGTATTTTGTGAAAAGACAATGGCAAAAGTACAGTAAAAAAAACTTCAGCAAATGCAAAGTGGAGGTTCTACTCAGTGAAATGGAGGCAAGGAAAAATTTATTTTTTGGTGGCTTAGGCAGTGGTATGAGCAACAAAAGGGAATAAACAGAGTGACACTTAATAGTTCGAAATAAAAAAGAAGTGGTCAGATATCAAAATTGAGGTGAAAAGGTCAGTCGTAGCCCACCGTCAGAGTGTCATACGGAAGTGTACTAGGGCACAAAGAAAAGAAAAAAAAAAGGTTGAAATGTGGATTTTAATCTCTTAATTTCCACTTTAATCTTGTAGTTTATTTTGTCATTAAAGTAGAACGTTGTAAAATTCATCGTAAAATCAATGTTTAATTTACTAGAGTTTCTCAAATCCCATCGTAACTAAAGAAGCACATTAAGTGTTTCGTATTCTATGTGTTCTATGTGTGTGAATCACTATGCGCTTCTTAAAAGGAATTTCCCTTTTGTAGTCAGGAGTGCACAGGCAGTGATCGATTCACACCATACATTACATTCATGATATTGTAGCTCTCAGAACATTTTAGAATAGTAAGACATATACTTGATATCATTATCATGATGAAATGCATTGAAGCATGTATTAACACTAGAATTACCAGAGCCTACGAAAAAACTCATAGATCCGGCCCACCTTAAATCCGTTCGCACCTCTCCGCCAGCGTCTTTTGTTCCGTAAATGTGCCGATAAAGACAAGCAGCAAGCAGCCGACTATTCCATCTCCCCACTGACTTAGAACGTGCACGAACTTCTCCCAGCTCATGCCTTGATTGATTATCTGGGAGTGAAGTGGAGTTTTAGAGTGGACATAATAGATCGTTATTTGGAACACACGCATTTCATGTGTGTTCCGTTTCTACAATAATCTGTGTAAACACATTTTTAAAACAGAAACGTTTTTCATATTTTAGTAGTAAATGACACAATGTAGGCATAAACTATATAATCTATGAAGCCTGAAGTCCAAAGATCAAATAAACACTTTCACAAAAGGTTCAAGGAAAAGACAACAGCTTACGTGGCGTAGTGGTAAAATTTGCTGACTTGTAATCAAGAGTCCCCGGCTCGATCCCGACTCACTCCTATATTTGCCATTTTCAGTAGTGAGCTGCTCTTATTGTTAATATTATACAGTACACACATACACTTGGTTTGCATCTGTAACACAGAGTGTACATTTATAGGACTTGTAAAAGTTACCTCTCTAAATCATGATCACGATACATACTACCGCCCACCCCACCCAGGGATCTGACGCTATTAGTTTTTATTTGAAACTGGAAATAACTGTAGATGTGAGTGGTGTTTTGAGGCAATGGAACTGGACATTCTCTGATCTGGAGGGATAAAAGCTGACATACAGACGCTGGTGAATCTGCCTTCTTCGTATCTCACCGTCACTTGATTTTTTTTTTATTCAGTTTTATTGAGTGTTCCTGCTCACGCTGAATTAGTATGCACCTTATGGTCTATGATGTCAAAAAAAAAACAAAAAAAAACAGAGACATAGGTATATATGATATTTGGAATTATTTGTTTTATGACCTGTATAGTATATTTCGGAAAACTTTGTGGCACGGATGCAACATTATTCATATTATTCATATTCATTCGCATAACATCTTGCGGTTTGTAATCAGTGACTGCGTGTTTTTTTTTCCCGATCTTGCCAGTCCCCATATGTTGCTGTATGCTGTTTCTTTTGTACTCCAGGACATGCAGAGGAAAGAATAGTACAGAGTAGTAAGTTCACACACACGCAAGGATTGTCTTTCCTACATTTACAACGTGTGTACCTGTTATAATGTACAACGTTGTACACACTTCTCTCTGTGCTGTGGTTTCTATTATTGTGCCTCCCTGCAGCATCCCCTGGCGGCCCCCATGGTATCCAGCAGGGCTGTGAAGGAAAACTCCAATACCCATGATGCCCTGCTGGAATTCGGGGCACCTCCATGTTGCAGGGAGGGCTCCATCTGGCGGTTTGGGGGTATTGGCCGGGATAAACTGCCGGCCATATATCACAATATATATATATTGTGGTGGATTCCCGGCTTCCTATTCCGGCCCTCACCCCCAGGCCGCCAGGAGGAGCTCTCCCAACAGCATGGACGTGCCCCGAATTCCAGCAGGGCCTCATGGACTATGTAGTTTTTATACACAGCCCTGCTGGATACCTTGGGGACCACTAGGAGTCGCTGTCGGGAAGCCCGTGGACTCATATGTGCCGTATAACCTGGAAGTACATCCTGGTCACGTGAGCGGGAGAGATGACGTGCTTCCAGGTTGAAGATAAGGACTGTTTACCCTGACCCGGAAGGAATAAGAAACTGTGGACTGTTGGGCAGGTACACCTCCGGGTCAGGGTGTATAAAAGGACTCTGGGAAAGCCCAGACACTGAGCTGAGCTGGGAGGTAGGGTGGTGAAGTGTCTGGGAGCGGAGGATTTGTGATTATTGTAAAGAGTTGATTTATTATTTGAGTAGTGTGGAGTGGAGGGTGCTTTGTGCACGTGATTACAAAATAAAAGAGTCTTGTACTTTTACCTGGTGTTTGGAGTGGTACCTTGAGGGTTCAAGAGGTGGACCCACACTTCTACTGCTACAATATATATATATATATTATCATGCACGAGCGCATGGGGAGCAGCTGAAGGACCCGACGCGCATCACGACAACTTGTGCCAGGGCGGGGTACTAACCTCTCTCTCTCTTTTCCCATAGAAAGGATGAAGCATCGCTGCCATGATTCATCCCACATAAACAAAGTGCCATCACTTCCGAGTTCCTTTCTCTCCTCTGGACCCCGTTGATGATGTCCATTACACATCCACCACCACACCTTCCCAGCATTCCACGTCCCTAATTTCCGGTCCACCTCTTTATAATGTCTGTGCAACCATCCCTATTTGTCTGATGAAATTTTCTGTTTTGTTTGAGATTCTGACAACCTTTGTTACAGTATACGGGGCCCAAAAAACCCCAAATTTTTATGACTTGTCTGTCTGATTATTACAATATATATATATATATATTGTCACACACGTGCGCTTAGGAGGCAATCAAAAGGCCCAGAGGTGAGTGAATGGTTATCAGATGGGGGGTTGTATGATGGTATTAATGCCTCTCTTTCTGACCTTACAGAAATAAAGAAGACAAATAATGAAACAAATACCCTCACAGAATGTAATTCAAAAACAACAATACTTCCGGCTCCAGTTTACCACATCACTTCCGGTCCCCCAGTGATGATGTCCCCACCGACCACCATTGATGACGTCACTTCCAGTCCCCCAGTGATGACGTCACCGCCGACCACCATTGATGACGTCACATCCTGCTTTAATCATTTCCTGTAGCCATTTTGAATAATTGTACTATATAAAGGGCGTCAGAAACAAGCACTGTCGTCGAATGTCTGAATTAAATTACTTTATCATTTTGACCAGAAAAAAATATTACAAGGGGCTAATCCCCAAACCTTTATGCTTTGTTTGTGAGCTTAATTCATCACAATATATATATATATATATATATATATATATACACTTTATACATAAAATATAGGTTGTCATACCTTGCATAATTGAATAACCTTTATGGCACAATAACAATTCAATACATTTATGGTCACTACAGTATTTGGATTTAATAATCTTCATGTGGGAAAAGGCTGACTCACATAAATAAGTAGAGCCGAATAATGCAGTCAAGGAGGTAGCGCATTTCCTCATGTTTGGGTACTTTTCCTCTGTGAGTAAGTTCCAAAACTGTCCAAGAGCCCCAGACTTCAGCTGAATGTCATCCTGTAGTGTCAAAATCTCATCCTCCACTGTAGAGGAGTTTTAGGTGAAACAATGCTGCAATTTTTGATGCGGGTGAATCACCCTCAACATCTTCACTAAATGGATAGCACTTAAATGTAGCAATTGGCTCAAGTAAAGATGAGTCTTGAAACCATCTGTCAAAGTCTGACAGACAATTTTCAATCTGCTCTGTGTAGCGTATGCTGTCAAGTTGCGCACACACCTTCTATTGCGTCTCCAGCTCTGACGCGAGGTTTTGGATGTTCCCCAAATCAAGGCGCTGCAGCTTTGAGGACAGATGTTGCATTTTTCATTTGAAAGCATTAACTGAACTAATCATATTGACCATAGAGTTCTCTTTTTCCTTTCAGCTGTAAATTAAGATCATTCAACATGTTGGTCAGATCGGAAAAAAAATGCCAAGTCTAACGGCCATTGATCGTTATTAAGTTGCTTGTATTCTGCAGTTTAATGACAAGAAGAAACTCCTTTTTCTCTGGCCAGGGGTCTTGAAATCTCAGCAGGAATTTCTCCCTAGCCATCTGTCTCAACGAAGGCATCTTTTATCATCTCTCCATTTTGGAAGGACTTCTTATGCTTAATGATCGAGTGACTCACCCGGAACGATGCTTCAGTGTGTCTGCCTTTGCTTTTGAATTCAGTCGAGTGAAAAATGACGGCTGTCCGATTAACTGCGATTTTAGTTCCCTCTCCTTTCTGTTTCTCAGATCGATTTTAGGAAGGAAGCCAGTTTCATAGTTTTTATGAACAGTTCGAAAGTGCCTTTCCACATTTTCCTTCTTTAGAATAGCAATGATAGATTGACAGATCAGACAAACGCACTTCGAATCTGACATTGTGAGAAAAAAAATCCTCTTCCAATTCCACATCCAGCCTATACCCTCCCCAAACAAATTTTTTTTAAAATCCCTTCTTTAGTCGATATAAATTGGAAGGCTAACTAGATCACAGCTGGAGTTTTGCAGTAGCTCACGCATTTGATCATGCAGCCGGATGACCAGTGTGTTAGAAGAAAAGAGATCTCAGACTAGCTGCCCTGCATGTCAATCAAATGGCAAATGCCATAGGAAGGATATATAGACTAACGTTTAAAAAATTTTTTTTTGAATGTAACGTGATCTACCTGCACTAATTTCTACCGGTCGATCGCAATCGATGTATTGGGCATCCCTGAGCTATGGCATTGGCAGTAGTTTGTTCATTCCGTGCAGCAGTATATTGTTACAGAATGATTACAATCAAGTGAATTAAATTTCTTTACGATATGCAATTAATTTTGGTGTATTTGATAAATCCCAGGTCACTGATGTAAATCTGGAAAAAAGGGAGACCACACAGAAACAGCAGCACTGCTTTGACACTGAGTGTTAGCAGTAAAAGTGTGTATGCAATGTGGGGGGCTGCCATGAGAATGTGCATGGGTTTATGCCAAGTTTAGTTTTTATACAATGTAATGTGAGCGTGGAAATGGGCATACACAACATTTTGTGCGTATGCACTGTTTATTCATGAGGCCCCAGGTCATTAGTTTGATTTATTCCAATATATTAACTCTCAAGAAATCAGGCAACACAAGTCATGAATTTGGAGCTCAACAAACAGTACAAGGTTTTCCATTTTGATAGACCTGGATACACTGTGTAATTAAACAATAAGTGAGTATTTTATCACAAATTATTTAAGGTTTGCTTTCTCTTGGCCCAACTCCAATAACTTTCTTGCACAAATGTAAGTTTGAGGATTACAATTCAGATAGCCTAACCCCAATTGTTCCTGGCAGAATCATTTTTCCCAGCTTTCATCTTTGTGGGCATATCCATTACCTCCTTTACATCTTCTACAACTCTGTGATGGCCAGTGTAATTTTCCACGCTGTGTTGTGCTGGGCCTGTAACATCCAAGACAGGCATGCCGAATTAGCAGTCTGACTAGGAAGGCAGGCTTAGTTATGGAATAGACTCTCAACCTGCTGGGGGAAAGAAAGAAGACAAAGCTGAGGGCCATTATAAATAATACTGCACATCCTTTCTATGACACGCAAGCACTGAAAGTGTTTAGCCTACAAATTATTCATCAGAAGTGTGTCAAGAAACGCCACTGGGCCTCCTTTATACCAACGATAGTATACCTACACAATGCCTCATTGCGACTATAGCTGCTGTTCTTATCTTTAACCATGTTTGTTGTGTATTTGAGGAGGGTTGTTGTTGTTTGTTGTTATATATCATAATTAATGTATGTGTATTAATTGAACTTCTGTAAAGTGTTTAATTTTCCACTAGGGACAAATAAAGTACTATCTATCTATCTATCTATCTATCTATCTATCTATCTATCTATCTATCTATCTATCTATCTATCTATCTATCTATCTATCTATCTATCTATCTATCTATCTATCTATCTATCTATCTATCTATCTATCTATCTATCTATCTATCTATAGCTGTATCTGGAGTGCCTGAATTAAATCAATATTAATCATTAAAACCATTTCTTCACTTTAGTTGTGTCTCCAGCCATATGGAATTAATTAGTTAGGCATACAGCAGGACTTCAGAGATCCTCAAAAACTGACTTGATGTTATTTTGGAGGAATTAAGTGGATGGGACTGGCAAGCTTTGTTGGGCTGTTTGGCCTGTTCTTGTCCAGTGTCACACACGTGCGCTTGGGAGTCAACCAAAGGGACCAGAAAATGCCAATTCCACACCAGGCCGGGGGCTGCTGGTTGCACTGAACCTCTCTCTTTCCTCTTCACAGACCAAATACGAGAAATCCTGGCTGTCCTGGCCCCGGGGACATCACTTCCTGTCCCGGCCTATAAAACCCCTGATTCTCCATATTTGATCAGTTCTGTTTTGGACTCTAACTTGTACATATTGTACACAAACTTAAGCCTTTTGCAGCCAGGGAAACTATAAGGGTGGCTGCCCCAAATGTTCGTTGTGTGTCTGGCTGGTTATTTCACACCAGATTGTCCTAATTTCCAATGTTCTAATGTGATCATCCCAGCTTCTTCTTCCATCACCTATTGTGCCTTCAATAAAAAAGCATATCCTAATAAGGGAAAAATGAAAATGGACCCTGAAAGATTCAGTGAGCCTAAAGGACCAGCCAAATAAATGGACAAAGGATATGCTGATTTTTATTACAAGAACATAAAGGACTGAAAACAACAAAACCAAAATTGAGGCAAAAATAGCAAAACAAAAGGTGCTCACTGATGCTAAAGCTCCTTTCTCTAAAGACTAACTGAAGTTAAAATGACCGTTTGCTTTTTATTGTATTCAAAAGTGTGGTCAATACATACTGTCTGTTGCAAAATTTTATATCGTCAGAAAATTAATTAAGGGACGCTGGCAGGTTGGCATTGGTCACGTGCCCCACAACCACAGATAAAAAAAAGAAAATGGCTGCAAACATAAAGGAAACACCATACTAAATGGCCTCACAAAACAGCAAAAAAATAAAATATGATGTATATCTCAGAGAAAATATGCCATCCCTGAAATGTGGACTACTGTATGTTGAAGATTCCACCATAGAGCCCAGTGATGTGCTGGAACTTTGACTGCTATTTTATGATGTCAGCTTCAAGGTTTACACCTCTCATTGGCCTGGAACAAGTTGCCATGCACTTCTATACTCCAATATGGATCAAACAATCCATCCTTTACGTTCCAGTGTTGCCTGCTAGGCAAGATTCCTCTTTAAAAAGGGCAAATGCTCATTATTTCAATATGAGTCAAGATCATAATTCATTTAACTTGACTTTTTACCTATTGCTATAAATCTTGGGATTTCAGTAATGGCAATTGCATTATGGCCTATTGTTTTATCAAGTTAAATTTCTTTAGAAGTGGAAAAGAAGAAAGGAAAGAAAGAAGGAATGAAGGAAAAAAGAAAGAACTTGTTTTTAATCATTCTTGTCATAATGCACTAGGTTATATTATGAATTAAAGACAAATAATTAGGCACATCCCAATGTTATTATCTTACAAATTGAGTCCAGATTGATAATTAGAAGAGCATGCATAAAATATTTAGCTAATCCCTGGTGCACTGTGATGCAGAAGCCCAGTGTTCTTTATATCAAAATTTTCTTCACAATTTTCCAAACCTATTTGTTGCTGTAAAAAAAAAATGAAAAGAAACTTGGATTTGAAACCAAATGTAGATATTGTAATTTTATTATTATATTAAATCAAACATACTGTGCTGCCAGATAATATGAATTAAAAACATTTCATTAATAGCCGTGGTTTTCCCAGTCTGCACAGCTGAACTCAAGATGCAGTTCATGAAAGATTCATTTGAGTAAAGCAGGAGTATCAGATCTGAGAAAAGATACCTAAACTGAATCCCAAGTGAAATTAATCTCATCATTTACCTATTGAAATATAATCATCAGTCAGAATTCCACCTACTTGCATCCCCCCCAGAAAAAATCATAACACATTCTAAAATTCATGTGTCCCAGAGGTTTTAAAAGGTTTAACCTATCTGCATATATTAATGTCATTTCTACTGCTTATTTTAAAATAATACAACGTCTATAAAAATATTCACCCACTTGGATGTTTTCACATATTATTTGTATAGAACATTTAATCCCAGTGTATTTAATTTGGCTTTTTTGACAGTGATCAACAGAAAAAGACTCTTTAATGTCAAAGCGATAACAGATCACTGCAAAGTATTCTAATGTCTATATATATATATATATATATATAGAATCCAACGTCTGTCTGTCTGTCTGTCCGCTTTTTATGAGAGAACTACTTAACTGATTTAGATGGGATTTTTTTCTAGAATTTGCTTGAACAGTCCGGTTGATTTTGCGACTTCTTTCATTACTCTGAGAATCATGGTTTGCTTGCAGGAACGATATATTCACGGTAATCCAAAACAGAGACTGGGGCCAAGGGGAGGAGGAAGCGTGATGTCAGGAGTTGGCAGCTGGACGGGGCCCTCCTCACTGTCCTGTTTCACTACTATGTGGGCGGAGCCACAGATGATGGCTAGTTAATTATAAAACAAAATTCAATTGATTGCATAAGTATTTACCTCTTTCAGTTCAGTAATTACTAGGCACACCATTGGCAGCCATGACAGCCTGTGTAGTTTGTCTGGACTGGACTTTATCAGCTTTGTACATCTGGACACTGCAATTTTTCCCGTTGTTCTTTATATAACTGCACATGCTCTATCAATTTGCTTGGAGTGAACAGACTGTTTCATGTCCAGTCATAAATTCTCAATTGGATTGAGATCTGGATTCTGAATCAGCTATTCCAGGACATTAATATTGTTATTTTTAGCCATTCTTGTGTAGTTTGGGCTTTATGCTTAGGGTTGCTACCTTGTGGGAAAACAAATCTCCAAAGACACACTTTTCTTGCAGTCTGCATCAGGATTTCCCTATATTTTCCTGCATTCATTCTAACCTCTATCAGCACGTGACTTCCAGGGCATGCTGCAGAGATGCATTCACACAGCATGATGCTTCCTCCACCATGCTTCATGGTGGGGACGGTGTGTTTTTCCTAATGTGCATCGCTTGACTAACATCAAACATGGTATCTTGTCTAATAGCCAAAAAGCTGAATTTTGGTCTCATCACACTTATCATTAGTTCCGGCGCCACCGAGAGTGGCAGCCTTTTCAGCAGCTCCGTGTATGACTGTATGTGTATGTGTACTTTTCTACTTTTATTTTTCTATTTTTATTTATTGATCACTCCTATCACTTTATTTTATGTGAATTTGTGAATTTCCCCTTGGGATTAATAAAGTATCTATCTATCTATCTATCTATCTATCTATCTATCTATCTATCTATCTATCTATCTATCTATCTATCTATCTATCTATCTATCTATCTATCTATCTATCTATCTATCTATCTATCTATCTATCTATCTATCTATCTATCTATCATAGAATATTCTTCCAGCTGACTTCAGAGTCTTGTATTTGCCTTGTGGCAAACTCTAGTGGGATGTCACATTGTGTTTTTTTTAACAATGCTTTTCTCTTTGTCATAAAGCTCCCATAAAGCTGCAGACAGGTGAAGGACCCAAATAACAATAGCTTGTAACTCTTTCAGATTGATCATTGGTCTCTTGGTGGCCTCTTTCAGTAGTCTTCTTCTTGCATTGTCACTCAGTTTTTGAGATTGGTTGATTAACAGCTGTGTCATATTCTTTGCGTTTCTAGATTCCATAGGATGGATATTCAGTGACTTGAATATTTTCTAGTCTCCATCCCCTGACTTATGCTTTTCAATCTCCTTTAAATGAACTTAACTTGCAGTGTTCTTTTGACGTCAATGTGTAGGTTAGTCCACCATACTAACTCACCACAAGTTGGACCTTTCAGATAAAGTGCATTTATCATACATTCAACTGAAACCCCAGGGAGGTGATTTCCATTTAACTAATTATGGGATTTCTAAAACCAGACTAGCTTCCCCAGTGATGGTTTAGTTGTGTCATATCAAAGCTATGAATACTTATGCAATTAATTATTTTGTGTTTTACACTTAAATTTCATTTGCATCACTATTCAGAAATTTGTTGTCACTTTAATATTAAAGAGTCATTTCTATTGATCAGTGACAAATTAAATCCACTATAATTCAATGTTGTATAACAATTCTGAATAACCACAAAATGTGAACATTTACAAGGGTGTGAATTCTTCCTTTGTAATTAATGCTCATGCCTTGCACCTCGTGGGACCTGTGTTCAGGAACATGTAAAGTATACCACTGTGTCCATTTTGTTTACTGTCTCATACTCTTTCGTCAACTCAGTATCTTTTCATTTGATCCACATTTATAGCTCCTTTGGCTCCTCCTTGAGCTCAGAATAAATGGATTGAGTTAAACTGATTGGCTAACCGGATATTGCTTAATTGGCTCAAACTAAAAAGACAGAGAGACACAGAAGACCACCACACTTGGCACCCTGCTGCCACCAACCTAGCCTTAACTAGATAGTGAGAGCAACACTTTTTAACTCTATTAACTGAAATGTCAGCTGGCATTTCTATTAGACACTTGTCTCAGTAAGTACAATCCTGGCAAAGCTATTTTTTATTTGGCAGCTATCGCATCAGTTCATGTGGGGTATGTGAGTCAGAAAGCACACAGTGTTGTACCAGCACCAACACATAAAGTTTTTTGCTGTTAGTGAGCAAGCTAGATTGACATTTTTTTTTTTACCCAACAGCATTACAAATAGCAAATCATTAACTGTCAGGAGTCATCCTTCTACAACTATCTCTGCATCTTACAAGCACACATATAAAAAGGACACATCATTGCCTCCTCTCATGATTCTGACTAAGGATGAAGTTTACAGTATTCCTAATCATGGGGTAAAAATCAGTATGTTAGAGCTGTGCGTTTTACAGTATATACCACTAAGGGAAAGAAAGGTACTGGATATTCAATATGTGTGGCTTTCATGGCAAAGCACTCTGTGTTTTTGCATGTCACATGGAGTGGAAAATACTATTAAAATAAAGAATACCCATAATTCGGTAACCAGGTTCAGTAGATGCATACACAAACACCTGTACTAAAACCTATCCATCACTCAAAATGTTTTCAGGATCTTCAATCTATTGCAGCTCATACAGTTTTTAATATAACCTCTTGGTCGATAAATAGTGTCACTGATCGAGACATTAGACATACACGTCCGGAGACAAACATGAGCGAACAATTGGATGGGGATCAATCCAAAACGTCATGAAGGTGGAGCTCAAATTAGGGACGGTGTTTCGATGCAGCAGGGACTGACCGTGAAACCTGTACTCACAGTAAGGATAAACCTTCGATGGCTGAAAAGTAGGGCGGCACGGTGGCGCAGTGGTAGCGCTGCTGCCTCGTAGTAAGAAAACCTGGGTTCACTTCCTCCCTGTGTGGATTTTGCATGTTCTCCCTGTGTCTGCGTGGGTTTCCTCCCACAGTCCATCCTAAATTGTCCCTAGTATGGGTGTGTGTGTGTCTGTGTGTGCCCTGCCCGGGGTTTGTTTCCTGCCTTGCGCCCAGTGTTGGCTGAGATTGGCTCCAGGAGACCCCCGTGACCCTGTAGTTTGGATATGGATGGATGAAAAGTCTCCTAAAAAGACCTTAGTTAAACATAAATGTGTGTTGTGTGTGCAGAAAACACATTACATGTGCTAAAAATAAACAGCCTGTTGCAAGGGGAAAACCATATTATACTTCACCACTTAAAGACATCACAGGGCTAGTGGTAAACGTGAGCAATGCATGTCTTCTCACTGTTACAACATTAATGTCGGAGTCAACGTGAGGTTTAAAGACTTGTCAGCTTGCTTAATAAAAAGATGAACTGTAAAATACGCACTAAATGTTGTTCCAGGGCCGATTCGTGGAATAATGCCATCTGAGGCCACATCTTTCTGCCACCCTTTAACCGCCAACTCCCACGTCCAAGATTTATCCTTACTAGACATGAGATGATACTCTTAATTCATATATATTATATATTCAGGCTTCACGATACAATGCATTCCCTGGACAACAGGCATAAAAATAAATATTTTACTGTAAGAGCCATTTGCTAGTTATTTAAGTTATATTAAGTGTTTGCCTAAACATTAGTGCATAGTCTATGGGAGGGTCTTATAACCCCCACAAGTTGAATTGGGTTGATTTAATGTAACTACTTCTTGCCCCTCTGACTGTACAGGTAGATTAGCCTCAGTTAGTGACCTGCCTTACCGTGTATAAGACATGGAGGGCACACGGTGTTAAACTGTGCCTTATGTGCCCAATAGCATGAAAGTGAACATGCTGTATTAAATGTGCAGTGCTGTACGTTAGAGCTTACTGAAGACAAAGTAAAGAATTTCTAAGTACAGAAACAACTGAAGTTTGACAAGAAAAGCTAAGTTTACAGAAGAAACATTTTTTACACATTTTATTCTACGTGTGTGATAACCTTTTTTCTTTAGTCTTGTGTGGACTATTTGCTTTGAATTTTTACTAAATCTTTGAAAACGAACATTTGGACTGAGAGATTTCAGCACACGTATTACCCATGCTTGATCCTGCCTTACAGCTACATTTACTTTTGGAAAAAAATTTTAAAAGACCATCATTAAAACAATAAAATGAAAAATAGGCATTAAATATAATTCAAATGGTTAATGTGAAACTCATCCCACACGCTTGTCTAAACAGCTTTCTTCATTTCATACTCTGAAAGCTGCGGTGCAAATTTATGAGACTCTTAGCAGAAATCGGTTATGACTGACACCTTAAACAGATTGCAGAAATTAACAAAGTTGTACAAAGCGGTATAAGCAGAGTTTATACAATTTGAAATGCATGTGCACTGGCCTGGCATAAACACTGGAGGAAAGAGGGCACAATTTATAGGTTAAAGCATGTAGATAATAATCCAGCAATAATAAAAAGTCATAATCCTCATACTGTTGTAGAATAGGAGACATAGACATGGCAAAGTAAAATTAAACGGGGCTGCAACTATAAACATTAAATGCACTGTTAAAGACAAATATAAGCATCTCTCAAATGGGCTTACATTTAAGCTTACGTTAAAACCCTGCAGATCTTGTCCTCTGTTTTTCAGCGTCCTGAATGACTTGAAGATTGTACTCTTCATATTCGCTCCTGCTACGATAAAAAAGTTTGCCATAGCTAGAAAAACTATGCATTCATTGCACAATAAAATGTCATTATTTTCATATATTAGCCACAATAGAGAAAAAGGAACTATGGGTAGATGTAAGAGCTAATTGTTATATTTAGATTTCATTCAATTTTTGATAATATTAGGCTAATCAGTTTAGTTCAAGAGCCTAAATATAATTTACATGGTTACAGTTTATGGGTCTGCAAAGTTAGAAAAATATACAATGGAGCTATCAACATTATTGTAAGCCACCCTGCACATTGTTGTGTTAAATACCAACCTACCTTATATTCATTACATTTTAGTCATATTTTTTTTCACTTGTGACACAAATTCGATACTTTTTACAGGAATGTAAAATACAAAAACGGTTTTTATGTTTTTAAGAAAATGTCACACCTCAAACATGTAATTTTCTGAGAGACACATTCAGCAGTGATGCTGGCCATCTTGTGCTGACCAGTTCTCAGATGTCCTGAACTCTTAAAAATAAAGATGCCAGAATGACTCTTCAGAGCAATGTTTGATTCCCAAAAGACCCACCCTTTATTTATTTAGGCCTGTAACAGGCTGCAATTAGTAACCATGAATAGATGGTAACAGATTTATGAAATACCAGTGAGTTATGATTTTAAAAGACTTTCCCCTGCATACGTAAAGTAACACAGGCTAATTTCAGGTTTTCTTAATCTGTTAGTGTCCTGCTAGGTAGCCTACCATACACTAAAAAATTATCTTTTTTTCTGCATATGAGGAAATGTTTTCAAAACAAAAAGAACCAACTTCATATGCAAAGAACAATCCCATAGTGAAATGGTGCTTTGTCAAGGAAGAATTTTACGATGAACAACATAACCCAGTAAAGAACCATAAAGTGCCACTAAAGAACCCTTATTTTTAAGAGTTTGGGCTGTAAAGAATTTGAATCTGGTATGTAGCTGCTATTCATGTTTATAAGGTTACATCTGTTTGATGAATTATTTTGCAGATTCAGGATAGATATCAGGAAAATGAATGGCAATACCAAGGACATGGCTCCAAAACGCATACATGCCATTTTGATTCTCACATTCTTGCAAGGTACCAAAGTGCTGCGAACTATGTTATGTCAAACTTGAAAATTTTAAAATGTTTTGTTTCTCACCTTTATTAATGCTAGTATATAAATAAGGCACTGAATGTGTGTATAATCCTTAACAACTCTAGCAGAACCATGGATGAGGCTGCACAGCATCCACCTTCTAACCACATCTAAACAAACAAATAAATCAAGTTAACACTACTGTCTAACTGGAAATACCAAACATACCATACCGGAATATAGTCACAGTGTTTTGACATGTAGTGTATATTGTCACGCTTGGGTCACAAAGTTGCACAGATACAGTCAGGAGATTCTAGAGACAAAAACTTTATTCAAACACTTCAAACAAACATAATTCCCTTTCAGGAGTGATTCGGGCTCCGTGTGTACCCGGAGGGCACAGCTCCATCTTTCAATTAAAAGAACAGAAAATCTTCCACTTCATAGGGGTGCGCCTCAGGAGCATGAGCCCCAACAAGAGCAGAGAGGGGAGAAGAGAGACAAGGCAGTGAGACAAAAGGACAGCTGCAGTACAGGTTTTTAAATGTTCGAAGCGCCGCACAAGATGCAGATCATGCGGCACAGCAGCAGCAACAAGCTTACAGCTGATCTAGCAAAGAGGAGGTAAAAAATTGTTTTTGTTTCCCATTGAATCACCATTTAAGAGGGGGTTTCGGTAGGAGTGACCACGTCTCCTTGGGGGTGTGTTCAGCCTGTTCACAATTAGGGAATCCATTCCCGGACGGGTTTATCCATTCCCGGGAATTCGGGAATCCTGCATTTCATTCCCGGGAATCCCGGGCTCCCGGGGATGACACAGTGCATGGGCATCTCGCATGTGAACGGTTTTAGAACGACCAATGCTTATTTTTAATAAAACTACTGCAATATGTTGACACAAATAAAAAAGACTAACCTTATCTACAAGCAGTTCATGCTGTCATATAAGTGCATGTATCTTTAGTTGCGGTAATAAGAGTGTAGAAAGCACAACGTGTCCATCGTGCGGTCGTCCTGGCAAGAGCGCACCTTCATGCAGAAGTACGCCAGCCACTGAGAAAGCACGCTCTGCCTCCACTGAAGTAGGCGGCACAATCATCAGATACTGATAGACTTGTTCTAAACAACGGCCATGCTTGCCGTTGCTCTGAAACACCACCATTTCAGCTTTTACTGATGCATCCAGTTTCTTGTCATCATTATGTGATGGCAAGTATCTTGGCACAGATAATGCAGATGCAACAGACTGACTCATTGCAATTTCAAGTTGCTGTTCAAAGCTGTTGTATGATGAAGTGCAAGCTGCAGCAATGGCGCCACCTTAATTATAAATCTGTTATTTCTTGATCGATTTTTACACTTGTACACGCTATATATGCGAGCTTGGCCGGTTCCTGTTTTCCCAGGAATTACAGCAGTTTCATTCCCGGGAATGAAAAATGTCCGGGAATGGATTCCGTATTCACAATATATAATGCCACGCATGTGCATCTGAGGATTGCCTTCCTGACTCATCCATGGTAAGCAATACCACCCCAGCATGGGGGAGGGAGATGTTGCTAATGGTAATGTACCTTTCTGTTCCCACAGCACAGAGAAGACCCCAGTGAGGGCAACTGACTCTTCTGGTGGGAAGACTATAAATTCAAGGTGTGGTATAGCAGGTCTACGGCTTCAAAAAAAATATGGCCAGTTTTTAAATCCAGTTATCCGTGTCCGTCTACGTGGGGGTGATTGCACGGCCGCAGGAAGTTGATGAGGTAATTGGGCCGAGTCGCACCAGCACGTGCGGGTGCGATCTTTCTCAATTGCTTCATCGGCTTCCTGCAATGTGTGATTTAGGCGCTGCGCCCACTGAGACGTATATGTACGAGCCAGCTCAAGGGGATGAGGAGTCAAGGGCACACAATCTGGACACCTGCATGGAGAAGACAGCATGAGCTGGGACTCCGTGAGGGAGCACAGGCTATGGCGCTCTAGGTGCTCGTTCACCCCACTAAATAATTGAGTAGAGTGGGGCAAGCAGGACTGAAGACCTCCCAATGGATCCAAGGGTTGACTGAGTGAACGCGAAGAAAGACAGGAGGTGAGCTGACGTCAGACGGTCTGTCTGTGCAGTTTGGAGGCAGCCAAGACAGGGATTGGTTGAAAGGAGTTTGTGGCTGCTGAGTCTCCACCGGCTCCTTGAGGGATGGGTGAGCCGGGGAGACAGAAGGATATGGGCTGAGATCGTGTGAAGAGAGAGACTGCATTTTTAACCTCTATTTTAGCAGATTAATTTATTATGGATTTTATCCCCACTTTTCACTGGTTTATGGATTTATTTGTGTACTGTTTTTTTGTTGAGAACACTGCACCGTGGACACTTTTGATTTTACTTTTGACTGTTTTTAATAAAAGCACTTGAGCACTTTCCACCATCCCCTGGGTTCAATGAGATTTGTCCTCATTTGTCAGGTCATCTCGGTCATAACTATCGATGGTGTTGGTTCAACAGACTCCCATGTGGGAGGAGGGAGTCTGGAGAGGACCGGCATCGTCACATGAAGCACTACCATAAGGTGGCATCTCATGTGGATGATATTTCAGCCCAGAATAGAGTTCTACTACAGATCAGACACACTGCTAAGTGAAGGCCTAGCAGCCTGTTATTTTTGTTTGCTTGCTCTGATGAGCACTATTTCTGTTGTGTATGGCTTATTAAATAATTGGGCAACCTGGCTGGTGCCTCAACATTTATTTTGGATACTGTGTCATACCTTGCATGGCAACAGTACATATGTATATGAATATATCAAAATATTTTCTAAACAATATTTGCTGTTCTTATACCATGTAGTGATGCAATAGACAAAATGATAGCAAGATATATAAATTATTCAAGCTTCAGATACATTGTGCTACTGAGCTCTCGATTGGATAACAGTTATTGTATCTTTTTATTTTCTCTCCTTTTCTTTTTTGTTCTGTTTCTTCTGCTCTCGAAAACATCTTTACATACTTATTTTATGTAGCTGTCTAATACAGTATGAGAAATGGGACACTACAACACAGAACGTTTAAAGTGCGCAGACTGGAGGAAATTGGAAGTGGGTTTAATCAATCTTAGAATCATGTCTGGCCCTGTGAGACTAGCCAATAATCAATGATATCACAATAGTTATGGAATAATAAATGAACATCGTCTCATTATGAGCAACCCCAACCACGTTGTCAGGCATGCATACAAGCACGTGGCGGCCATACAAACTACTGGGTACGATTTTGAGTTGCTGCATTGAAATTTTGGCAGAATGGACTAGCCTGCCGCATCATTTTCTCACTTTGATTTCTGGGGTGTCTTTGAATTCAGCCCTCTGTAGGTTGACAATTTTCATTTCCATCAAATCATGTGGAATCCTTTTGTTTCTAACACATTACCCAGTCCATATCAGTATAGATATCCAGCAGGATTTATTCCCATATAATCTGATGTGTTTTCAAAGTGTTCCTTTAATTCTTTTGAGCACTCTATATATATATATATATATATTATATATACTATATATATATATATTATATATATATATATATGTATATATATATATATATATATATATATATATATATAGTGTCACACATGTTGGTCAGAGGTGCACCTTCTGGGCTCATCAGAAGTATGTCGTACCATCCTGAGACAAGAGGGGGTGCTGTCGCTAACTTTATCATCTCCATTGCTGTTCACAGATATGAGAAAATGCCCCATGAGGGCAACTGACTTTGCCCCATCCGGTCAAGAGCCCTATAAAGCCCCAGCTCCCCGGAAGATGGCATCACAGACCTGACCACAGGATGGAGCTTCGAGAGACCTGCTTAGAGAATGGCTCTAATCTGCCCACAGAGGCTATTTTCTTTAAACCTTGGACATTCCTGTTGGTATTGCCCCATCTGCACTGTTTTGTTTATGGTTTAGGGAATTAAATATGTTGACCTGTTTGGCACCCCAAAATTTCCATCCACTAATCTATGTGTAATTTGCACAATGTCCCTGTGTCTCCACTTTTTTTTTCCTTGTACTCATTTTTTCTTTTCACCTGCATGTTAGCTTAACTGGCAACTTTAAATTGGCTTACTGTAATGGTGTGATGGAGTGTGGATGCATTTGTGAGTTCAATATGTAGTTTCATGGGCGGCACGGTGGCGCAGTGGTAGCGCTGCTGCCTCGCAGTAAGGAGACCTGGGTTTGCTTCCCGGGTCCTCCCTGCATGGAGTTTGCATGTTCTCCCCGTGTCTGTGTGGGTTTCCTCCCACAGTCCAAAGACATGCAGGTTAGGTGCATTGGCGATCCTAAATTGTCCCTAATGCGTGTTTAGTGTGTGTATGTGCGTGCGCCCTGTGGTGGGCTTGCGCCCTGCCCAGGGTTTGTTTCCTGCCTTGCACCCTGTCTTGGCTGGGAACGGCTCCAGCAGACCCCTGTGACCCTATATTTAGGATATAGTGTGTTGGATAATGGATGTGGTTTCAAAAGTGGATGGATAGATGAAAACCAGCAGAGTATCTATATAGAGGCAACATTGAGGATGTTGGTTTGAGTAGATTTGTATTTTATTAATAACCATGTGTCTTAGTCTGTGATTTAACTATAGGTGTCAGGCAGTATCAATTCAGAATCAGTTCACGGAGCCTATTAGTTAATTTTACACTTCCTTGTGACAAAAAAGAGTAAAGAAAATCAATCATATATATTTTTTAAATTCTGAAATGAAATAATTTAGGACTTTCAGTTAGAATAGCAAATTGTAATTGTGCTGAAGATTATTTAAAGGATCATACTTTAAATTCAATATTCTGCCTAAGGACAGCTTAAGATAAACGAGAGCTAACAGTAATATTTGTCACTGGTCCACATTTGTAAAGAGTTGAAGAAGGTCTTCATAGCGGGAGGATTAAAAGCTGTTAGCACTATGAAAAACATCTGTTTGGACTTTATGGTCCCCTATAGTGTTCCCTTTTTTTTAATTCTCTCACCTGCTGTTGTCTTCATCACCTGTTCATTTATTCTAATGTAAATGACTCACTGTTATAATTGCTGCCTGCAAACATAATCTGCACATTGAAGGTTAAAAAATGGTTTCAGGACTTGAATGCCAAAAGTGTTTACTGTTAAAGGTAGAATGAGACTCTGGCTAGGGTTTGAGGTAAAAAAGTCTAAAGCCATAAACATTTTCAGTAAAATTCCTTTTTCAAAATTATGTTCCTCCTCCAAGTTGAAATAATCAAAATTAAAAATTGGAGGTCTATAAAAAACACACAAAAAAAGACTGAAATTAATAATCAAATCCCTATACTACAGTGGTCAGCTTCCTCAGGTTCCTTGGATGGTGGGCAGACTGGGATATCTCCAGTTTGACTGCTTCCTTGGATGCTCCTCAACCCAGGTCCGGTGTTTGATGTGAAACACATGTAAAAGCTGTTCTAATAAAATAAAGTCAATTATTGATGTTGAATATTCTGTAACCATTTTGAGCACAATTCCTTTAATAGTGCCAGGAGCTCTATATGAGACAGACCATATTCCCATTTGACAGAACTGAATCTTGACAGTATGTTTCAGTGCTTATTACATACTTCCCCAGGATCGGTTCAAAACTACAAGATGCCCATGGTGTAGTCTGGTGTCCTATTTCCCATTACACTACACTTGCCACTATTTCACCTCTGAGTTGGTATGGATTCTGTATACAGTGTGCAAGTCTTCACTGTCTTCAGATGGGACTATGATTTGCTTTTTTAGGTTGATGGACCTCCCAAAATTGTTCCAAGCTAAATAGAATATTGGGAAAATTTTTGACTGTGCCCAGAAGTGGTATAGTCCCCGATTCAGAGTTAAACTCTTTCTTTAATTTGGTAATTGCCAGGTTAGCCTCGAGTTTCCTCTGACCAAAAAAAAAGGCAGCAAATGGATTTGATGGATGGGTGCTGATCCATACACTACATCCAACAGAGAACTAATCAGCCGTCCTAATTTCAGGCACCTCAGTCTTACTGTGTGCTAGCTTTCATGCCTACTTACCTTATGTTTATTTCATAATTGTATTTATTAAAATAATAATTGTCTGATTTATAGCAGGAGCTTTAATCACAACATTCTTTGCTCCACTGACAGCAGTGGCTAATGCCATCAAATATGCTGCATGCTGACATACAAGAGAAGGATTTAAAGCAAGATCTTAAAGAGAAAACTGCATGAACTAATGCCTTCTGCAGAGAGGAGTTGGAGGCAATTCCATGACAGAGACTTCATTTAATCGACATGTTTCAAACCAGGCAGGGACAGTACACAAACACGCAAGATTAGGAATCAAGGGGCAGAACTAATTCATAAATAGAAGCTCTTCTGAAGCAAGATGCTAGTAGAAGACTTTGCTATATAAGCAAAATCAGCAAAGTGGTGGAGCAAAACAATAAAATACTAATTTCTTTATTTGGAGACATGCATTCAGTACATGCCATCCCGTTGTATTTGCTTGGCTACCTGTCAACAATAACTGCGTCCGGTTGTTTTGAGCTTGTCATTCCAATTCTCCAGTTAATTTGTGCCCTGTTTGGTTTGTTAATATTGTTAACATACAGTTACAAGGTAAAGAAATATAGTAGTTGTTTTAAGCACTCCTGTGTTGCCATGGAAACTAATTTATTATAGATATCTGATATCCATCCATCCATCTATCCCTTATTCATTTAATGTACCAACCCATTTAAACTGTAATCCGGACAGATGTCTTTTGATAAGGCCCAATGTCCATCTAATTTGTAAAAGTTTTTTGTGGTATTGTGTATTAATACATTTTTGTTGATTTGTTGCTTCTCAGTCTTATGACAATTCATTGCACACCCTATTTGATATTTGTCAGTTGACTGATGTTTACGTTCATGAACACCTAGAATATTCCCCCTTAACTCTTTATCGGGCGACACGAAAATCATTGGCTTGTTTGTAAGACACATTGTTGTTCAATTCAAGCACCATGAAGAAAGTCAAAGATAATTATGCAGAGGACAGGTCATATTTTCCATTAATACATTTTTGAAGGCCCCTGTGATGCTTTGCGTAAGGACCTGTTCATCAAAGTGTCTGCTATTTACAGATCAGAAAGTGTTAATGGTGGATGTGTGTCTGTAAGTAACAAAGTAACAAACTTGGGTCCTCACCTCTTGCGAAGTGTGGAAAGCAGCCATCTTAGCCAATCAAGCCACAGAAGTGTTGGTTGAAGTACCTAATCAGGCTTCTGACTGAGAGAGCATCTCTTCTTGGCTAAATGTTCATCCTGAGTCTTACTGCATGTACAGCTTTTCAGTTTTGATGTGTTGTGTTCAGTGTCCAATCTGTTACACCTGTTTTAATAATTCTGCTAAGTGTTCATATAAATAAAATCTACAGCTATACTTCATGATTGATTTCATATATTACACATACATTTAAGAAAGAGCTTTTGTATGTATGATATTCAGATATACGTTCACTGAGCAAATTATTGAGAACGCTACAGTAATACTGGGTAGGCCCTCTTTCAGCTCTTAGAGCAGCTTCAGTTCTTCATGGCACAAGATGTTCCTTTGAGATTCTGGTCCATGTTGACATGATTGCATCATGTAATTTCTGTAGATTTGTTAGCTGCACATTCATGCTGAGAATCTCCTGTTCCACCAAATCCCAAAGGTGCTCCAGTGACTAGGAAGGCTACTGACTGAACTCATTGTCATGTTCATGAAACCAGTTGTAGCGCTACCACATAAATAGAAGTAATGTGTTTTTCTGCTGTCGATCGGATTTGCTTGTGTGGATAGTACTTACAGAGTGTGACTGACAGCGGTGCCCTGGAAGGTGGGACATCTGGTTTTCCTGTTTTTTTTCTGGGAGCAATTTGCTTAAAGCGCGCCATTTTAAATGGAGAGAGACAGCCAAGAAGAAGAGGGGAAAAATTGGACTAAACAGATCAGCATCTGCCCGGGCCATGAGAAGAGGTCCTGTAGCTCCTACAAACCTGACTGACTGTTAGGTAGAAGTCGGTGACTCACTGTTGAGTTGAGAATTTGCCGTTCCGTTATTTCCCTTGGACTCGGGTGAGCTCACGAAGACCTTATTTTTCTTTATCATAGTGCAGACTAACTGTATAACATTTTACAGTTAAGACTTTCACTGTTTGGGGTCGGCATCCAATTATACTGTTCATTTCACCTGCTGCCGACAGGGGCTGGAACTTTGAACTTACATGTGAATTTCAGAAGGGGAACTGGGGGAGTGATATTCCTACTATATATATATTTTTTGTATCGGCACATATAAGGGTTATTTTTGGGTTGGGGTGGGGGATGAAAGGGATTATTATTGTTCTTTTCTCCTCCTGTCTTTTCTTTGCCATAATACATTTCTCAGTGTTCATGGATATTGTCCAATAGCTGTTTTTTTCTCTCGTACGGTAAATGGTCAGTCATCGGGTTTTAACTCAACATTTTAAAAAGGTGTGTACGGTGGTGCACTGCAGGGTGCGATATTGGCCTATTCTTTTTATCATCTGCCTTAAAGTAGGACAGGTTAGTGGTAATGATTGACCCGTTTCACACCAGTTTGTTACACGGTTAGAGATGACTTTTGGTCTGTGAAATGGTGCATTATCATGCTGGAAACAGTAATTAGAAGATAGATAAATTGTGTCCATGAAAGTATGCACATGGTCTGCAACAATACTTGAATGGGTCATGGTATTAAAGCAATGATTGACTGACATTAACACACCCAATGCACGCCAAGAAAACATTCCCCAAACCATTACACCACCACCACCAGTCTGGACTGCTGACACAAAGCAGGTTGGGTGGATGGATTCATGCTGATGGCTCCAAATTCTGAGCCTACTTTCTGTGTGCCTCAGCAGAAGATGAGATTCATCAGACCAGACTACATTTTTCCCATCTTCAACTTTCCAGTTGTTGTGATGTGAAATTTTGCATACAAGTTGATAAATACTTTGTATGTCTTTATTTGTAACTTAGGCAAAGCAATGTAATATTAGTATTCCATTAGTGAGAAGCATTCATGTCTACTCCCTAGGACTGTCAGGATAGTGAATTTTACAACAGGGTTGGGTGCCTCAAAGAAGTTTGGCAAATGTTTCTCTACAGGGCTCCCTCAGTCAACCCGCACAGGAATGCCACACTGCCTAGCTGGCAAGCTTCACATCAACACATGGTTCTGGGGGCAGGTGGGAAGGTATTCTCAGCCCCATTGGTCTGAAGTATGGCTGTTTGGAATTGGCTTGTATCAGAAGCCTTTAAGTACCATGACACCCCATTGGCTGTAGGGGTGGGACAGAAAACCTATAAATTTGCTTGCTTTACCCCTCCCTCTCTCTCTTACCAAACTGATGAAAGACCATCTCACACACCATGAACTGAAAAGGAAAACACAATGAAGAGCACAGCTCGGCAGCCATATTGAGACAGGCATGCGACCTGTTCTGGAGAAAGCTGACCAAAAATGGTGCCTTAACTAGAGACATTTTAAGTAAATAACAAGTCTGTGTGCCGCCTGAAACTACACATCACCATTTAATCAGGTTGTATGGTTGTCAATATTCAAATGTACTTTGCATATTGTTATTATTTATGAATATTATCAATAACACATTATTTAAATTGTAACTTAACTCCTGCTTGTCTTTTACTGCACCTAATTGCCTGTTATGTGGTTATAAAATGTAGAAGGGAAGGTGGGGAGAATTTATATATTACAATACCTTATAAACAGTGGTAAGTCTGTGAGATTTGAGGCATTCTGACAAAGGCTACATATTAATAATACAAAAGGGGAAAGTAGAGTAATATGTTACTCTACCAGGACAAAACACCAGTTTTGGTGAGCTTGTACCCATTGTAGCCTCAGCTTTTTGTTCTTGGCTGACATGAATGGAATCTCATGTGGTCTTCTGCTGTTCTACCTCATTCACCTCAAGGTTCAACATGCTGTGCATTCTGAGATGCTTTTTCACTCACCACAGTTTTACAGAGTGGCTATCTGAGTCACGGTAGCCTTTCTTTCAGCTCAAACTAGTCTGGTTATTCTCCTCTGACCTCTCTCATCAACAAGGTGCTTCTGTCTGCAGAACTGCTGTTCAATGGATTTTTTTTGTTTTTCACATCATTCTACATAACTCTAGAGACTGTTGTGTGTGAAAACCCCAGGAGATGAGAAGTTATAGAAATACTCACATTAGCCTATCTGGTCAAACCCATTGAGATCACATTATTTCCCTACTAGGGGGCTCCGCCCCCTGCTCGCTTCGCTCACCAACCCCTGGTCTTGGGTAAACCGAAATAGATTTGAAAGAGATTATTGTCTGTCTTGGTAATTGTTACATATGTATCATGTTCACCGTCACGACATCTGTAGGTCTATGTAATATATGTAAATGACAATAGCAGTGTAATTGTTATGTTATGTAAGTATAGAATGTCTTTGAGTTTGCGCAGATCTATGTATGAGATATATTGGAGTGTAAAGGTGTAGATGACGTACAAAAGGATATCTTCATACACCACATTTGTAGTAAAGATGGCGTGTTGTCCTTGAATGACAGGCTCAGAGAGGTAAAGGCCAACTCTGTCCATGGTCTGTCCTTGGGATTTGTTGATTAGGTATACGCTGTTTACTGTTAGTAATATGGATAATTGCACTTACTGTTAAAATTACCTATTTCCGTTAGTTGAACTCTTTCATTTCTGAGCCGTGGCTCCTTCGCTTGCGGTGCATAGGCGCATGCGCCTTCCGTACTATCTCGTGTTTGACTATGTTGTGTTTTGTGGACGTTTGGGTATTCCGTACGTTCTGTGGTTTGACTGTGGGGCGGGACACGGAAGCCTCTTCTGTTTGTGTTTTCTGTGAGTACTTATAGTGTTGTATTACTGTAATGTGATTCACATATGCTGTGGAGTCCGGATCTAAGGGGCTTCTGTACTATCTCGGGTTTTTGCTTGCGGTGCTTTAGAAGCGTGTTGTAGGCGCCTGCACCTTCCGCACTATGTCGGGTTTGACTATGCTGTGTAGTGTGGACGTGTAGGGTTTTGTACTCTCTTGAGAAGGCTACATAAAGTTGGTTAAGACTGTGTTGTGGTAATCCGGCCGGGTTAATGGTGTTTCTTGTTTTGGAGCCGTGACCGTGACTCCATTAACTATATGTTGTTTACTGTTAGTAATATGGATAATTGCACGTACTGTTAAAATTACTTATTTCCGTTAGTTGAGCTCTTTAGTTTCTGAGCCGTGGCTCCTTCGCTTGCAGTGTATAGGCGCATGTGCCCTCCGTACTATCTCGGGTTTGACTATGCTGTGTTTTGTGGACGTTTGGGGACTCCGTACTTTCTCTGGTTTGACTGTGGGGATGCCGAAGCCTCTTCTGTTTGTGTTTTCTGTGAGTACTTATAGTATTGTATTACTGTAATGTGATTCACATATGCTGTGGAGTCCAGATCTTTGGGGCTTCTGTACTATCTCGGGTTTTTGCTTGCGGTGCTTTCGAATCGCGTTATAGGCGCCTGCACCTTCCGTACTATGTCGGGTTTGACTATGCTGTGTAGTGTGGATGTGTAGGGTTCTGTACTCTCTTGAGAGGGCTACATACAGTTGTCCATGTGTAAACTCTGTGTTATTTGAGAACCGCGCTGTAGGTGCCTGCGTTCGTTGTTTTTATCCAGGCAGCTCGTTTTTGTATCTCCGTCAGTCGAGCTCTTTCTTTTTGGAGCCATGCCTGCTTTGCTTGCGGCATTTCAGACACGCGTTGTAGGCGCCTGCGTTCATTGATTCTATCCAGGCGGGCTTGTGGTTTACCATTCTTGGTTAGCCTGTGTTTTCTGTGGTTGTACTGTTAATATTGTATTACTGTAATGTGCTTAATATTGTATTACTGTAATGTTATTCACATATGTTGTGGAGTCCGGATCTGTGGGGTTTCTGCACTATCTCGTGTTTATGCTTGCGGTGTGTTAGAAGCGCGTGGACCATGCTGTGTAGTGTGGACGTTTAGTTCAGAAGCGCGTTGTAGGCACCTGCGCCTTTCGTACTTTCCTGCGCCTTCTGTACTATCTTTGTGGACCTTTGGGGCCTCCGTAGCCTCTTCCGTTTGACTATGGGGTGCAGCGCAGAATCCTCTTTTTTGTGTGGCCGTGTCGTTAGTCGTTAGCTATGGGCGCGTTGTTGCTTCATTTCTTATTTACGTTAGTTGAGCTCTTTCGTTTTTGAGCCGTGACTCCTTCATTCGTGGTGGATCAGACTTCGCGCGCTGTAGGCGCCGGCGCACTATGTCTCCTGGGTCCATCGGCGTGTACCTGCGTCCATGCCTTCCGGTTTACCATTCTCGAGATCACATTATTTCCCTATTCTGATGTTTGATATGAACATTATGTGAAGCTCCTGACTTGTATGTGCATGAAGTTATTCATTGTGCTGCTACCACTTGATTCGCTGATTCAATAGTTGCATTAATAAGTAGGTGTACAGGTGTTCCAAATAATTTGCCCAGAAATTATATAGTTTTGTTTTTACAGTATGTGTGATTTTTACTCTGTAGTATTGATTGGGGCATCTATTTTTTATTTTTTTAATTAAACAAGAAAGGATGATAAATCTATCTTTAATGTTATTGCAGCAAAGTCTTATTCTAATCAAATATAAATGTATGCAAAAAAAGTTTAAAAAAACAAAACAAATTAAATCTACTGTGAATAATATTCTTCAACAATTTTAATGTATTATCAACAAGGTGTTACCTAAGCAACAAACTGAAAGAGAAAATTAATTTTAGAAGGTACAGTAAGGTTTATTCATAATTTAGCACAGGACATTAGCTATATGTTGTGAAGAGATGCTCGGCTTTCAAGAGGTTGCTAGTGACAAGAATGCTACCAAGGTGGTATAAAGTCTTATAAAAAACCTCAGGAAGACCCTAAGAGCTACACTGTCAGGAAGAGAGTAAGTAGGCATTCTTGTGTAAGAAGGCAGAGGCCACTAGGGGACAGTATAAGCTTATTATTTTGATACTAAATTAGTCCTCTTGTATTGTATCTCTCTGTTATGACAATTTCTGAGATTTGTCAGTTAAGGCAGAAGTTAGGTTCAAGGTGTGGTAGCTATTTAAGCTAAAGAAGACAGAGCTTTGGAGGTTTTGAGGTAAGGTAGTGTTATTTTTACTAACCATGGCACTTTAGAATGGTGATGTGTGGAATGTTGATTAGCAAATGCAAGTAAGTCACTGTACTCTGGAAAAGAGACAATAATGATGACCACATAAACCTATGATACTCCAGGCATGGTGCTCCAATAGTGCAACAGACAGGAGTACAAAATATGGGTGGGTGGATTTAAATATTATGTTTTCCAAAACACACTAGAGCACAGGTTACCTAACAAATGTCTTATTCACCTGATAGCCTCTTCAGAGTAAGTGAGAGGTCATGGTGGACCACGGTCATGAACTGATTAAACTATGGAAGGTTACCAATCTTAGAGCAAGGTCAGGATGGATTGGTAGACTTTTACACTCCTGTCCAACTGCACGTTGAGCAGTACATGATTCTTCACACAGAGGACTAAGACTGAAATGCACAGCTTTAAACCCTGTTTTATTGACCTGTCATTCTAAGGTCTGGTAAGGCTGTAGGGACAGTGGAAGCCACAAAAGGAGAACCATAGTCTGGCATACCTGTAACCAAAGATGAGTAAGAGCTGAGCCATTAAGTGACTCCACGGCTTGGCTGGATGTAATACTGGTAGGAAGTTTTAAGTCTTGTCCTGTTGAGAATGGGCTTGGCAGGATATTTTTGGGGCAAAGATTTTAATGATGGTGGTAGAAGAAGGTTAAGGCTGTGTGTGTGAGAAAGACAAAGAGACAAAGGGAATGTAAAGAAGGAGCATTTTGATTCTGCTGGTTAAGTGGTGTCATGCTGTTGTTAACTGTGTTGTCTCCCTTTCAACCAGAGCTTAGAGAAGACATCCCATGAGGGCAACTAACTCTCCCTCTTCCAGTCAGAGCACTATAAAGCCCAGGCTCCCCAGAATAGAAGAGTCTACTGTTGGACTAAGCTTACCGCAGGATGCAATTACATCTCTCCCAAGAAAACTTGGTGAAGAACAGCTATACTTTGTCTACCAAGGCAATTTTCTTTTAGTTTAAATCCTATTGATGAGATCATAGCATTGCACACTGTTTTTGTGTTCATTTTTTGTGTAATTAAACGGTATCATTCCAGATATGGAGAGAATTGAAGGCATTATCTTATATTATTGTACATAATAATGTGTATTTAATGTATGTTGGGCGGTACGGTGGCGCAGTGGGTAGCACTGCTCCCTTGCAGGTAGGAGAATCAGGTTCGCTTCCCGGGTCATCCCTGTGTGGAGTTTGCATGTTCTCCCTGTATCTGCGTGGGTTTCCTCCGGGTACTCTGGTTTCCTCCCTAAGTCCAAAGACATGCAGGTTAGGTGCATTGGCAATTCTAAATTGTCCCTGTTGTGTGCGTGTGTGTGTGTGTGCACGTCCTGCAGTGGGCTGGCACCCTGCCCGGGGTTTGTTTCCTGCCTTGCGCCCTGTGTTGGCTGGGATTGGCTCCAGCAGACCCCTGTGACCATGTAGTTAGGATATAGCGGGCTGGATAATGGATGGATGAATGGATGGATGCATAATGTATGTTGGCAAGAGTTTGCCATAGCAAAGTGGTGTATAACAGGTGAAGGGGCCAAAGAAAGAGGGGAACAGCTATACTGGCAATGACAGTACATTTCTGTTTGTTAATGTGGGATGGCAGGCAAAATCAGTTGGCAGTAAACACTGCACATGCAGCGTGTACAAAAAAGACAATTATCAAAGGTCATCAGAGGTGGGTCTGGGAAAGTGCCTGGAATGGCAAGGGATAATAAATGTTTGGGAGGCTGGAACCATGTTACCCTTTTTATTGTGAAGACCATGAGGATTTGTTGTCATTACCATCCAGGCCACTGCAAAAGTGATGTACAGGCAAAAACAGAGAGTGGCTTTTGTGTTTCTTTGGATGGTGGTGAGGAGTAGGGGCAAGCCACCCCATCAAGAAGAGCTCCAATAAAATCAAACTTATTTTTTATATAGCGTATTTCACTGAGTAAAGATGCAAAGTGCTGTGAACAATTCCCAGTGAAAATACAAGTACAGTGGAACCTCGGTTCACGAACGTCTCGGTACACGTACAAATCGGTTTACAACCAAAAAGTTCGCTAAACTTTTGCCTCGGTTCACGACCACACACTCAGTATACGAACAAGCCAGTTTCCCTTTCGGTTTGTGTGTGCCGATAATTTCCGCACGTGTTGCATTGTTCTCGGTTAGACGTACGTACTTGCACGTGCGTGCGTGCTTTCGCTGTGAACTCTTTGTGCTCTATTTCATTTCCCTTTTACCAATTACTGTATTTAAGCACGTGTTCATCCTCTCCCTGTTCATTGTTCTCAGTCAGACGTGCGTGTTTTACCTGTGAACTCTTTGTGCGCTACAGTATTTCGTGTGCTTTTGCAGTTAACCAAGGCTTCTAAGCAAGTGAAGAGTGGTGAGAAGAAAGTTTTGCAGAAAATTGAAATCGAAGTAAAGAAAGAAATTATTGAAAAGTATGAGCGTGGCATTCGTGTTACTGATCTTGCCGCTGAGTACAATTAGTCAAAATCTACGATTTTGACTATTCAAAAGCAGAAAGAATCTATTAAAGCAGCTGATGTTGCAAAAGGAGTTACAGCATTAACCAGGCAGAGGCCTCAAGTGCTGGAAGAGGTGGCAAAACTATTGCTAGTGTGGCTGAACAAGAAGCAACTTGTAGGGGATAGCTTAAGCGAGGCGATGTTATGCAAGAAAGCCAGGAAGATTCATGGCAATTTGCTGCAAAACTATCCTTCTACGAGTGGCGAAAGTGAGGAATTTAAAGCCAGTAGTGGATGGTTTAAAATGTTTCGCAAGAGAAGTGGCATTCATAGTGTGTTAAGGCATGAAGAGGCTGCTAGTTCCGACGCTGAAGCTGCGAAAGAATTTGTGAAAAATTTCACAAAATTAGTGGAGGACGAAGGCTACATCCCGCAACAAGCCTTCAACTGCGACAAGACAGGATTGTTCTCCACCCAGTTCCTCCTCACTTCATGCCAGAACTCGACTCATGCAAGGTTAGTTTTCTTGGTGGTTTATGGTTAGTTGTTGCATTACGAATTTTTCAAATGTTAATTTTTCGGTTCGTAGTGTGAATTGTTGCAATGTTACTTTTCTCTTTTTTCAAATGTTCATTTTTTTCCCTGTGCTTAAAACTCATTAAAAAAAGTGTTTACAGAGAGTGGTTCGTAGCATGATTTGTTGCAATGTTACTGTTCTTGGTGGTTTATTAAATTACAGATTTTTCAAATGTTCATTTTTTTTCCCTGTGCTTAAAACTCATTAAAAAAGTTTACACAGGTTGTAAGTCTATTAGCATGAACTCCTGCAATGTTACTTTCTTGGTTGCATATGGTTGGCTTTTAAATAAAGTTCGGATTTGTTCAAATGTTCCTTTTTTTCCCCGTGCTTAAAACTCATTTAAAAAGAGTGTTTACAGCGATCGGGCTGTAAGGCTATTAGCGTGAATTCCTGCAATATTACTTTCTTGGTGGTTTATGGTTGTTTTTTAAATAAAGTTCGGATTTGTTCAAATGTTCCTTTTTTTTCCCTGTGCTTAAAACTCAAAAAAAAAAGTGCTTACAACGATCGGGTCATAAGGCTACAGTATAGCGCAAACTCTTGCAATGTTAGTTTTCTCTGTTGTTCAAGGTTTTCTCAGTGTTATTCAATGTTTTTACATTTAGTTTACTATTACGCTGTGCCTTCTATGGTTTAATTAACTATATTTGTGCTTAAAAACTTAAAAAATATATATATTTACATACAGTTCATATGGTCTGGGACGGATTAATTGTATTTACATACAATCCTATGGGGGAAATTGCTTCGGTTCACGACCAAATCAGTTTACGACCAGAGTTTTGGAACGAATCATGGTTGTGAACCGAGGTTCCACTGTATAGATTATACTAATTACTAAATACAGAACTGGTACATATGTATACGCAGACCTGCTAAAACACAAAAAGTACTAGGTAGAAACTGATCAAATACAAAAGGAAACCATCAACATCCATCCATTAATGAAATGATGAGCCCAGCAACAGTGGTGAAGATTAAAATTTTTAAAGAGAAAGTCAGGAATAAAGGAACAGTCCTAGAGACTTGTACACTTACCCTTTGCTGGGTTTTCTATAGTGAAATCTGGGTTGCTTGTCCAGTCTGATGAAAGAATCTTTCCAGAATGATTCCAATGCTCATTTATCTAAGATGACTTTTAAATTGGCAGTAGAGCAGTGGCACCAAGTGCCACATCCAGATACAGAGAAGGGAAACAGAATAGAAGAGGGTCAGTACAATCGATAAATACTGCATTATTTATATTTCTTGTAAGTATGTGGACGCTTGAGGGCGCTGTTGCCCTGTGAAACCCATCAGACAGATGCCAACACAAGTTTAAAAGCACCAAGAAATAATTTAATTTTCTTCTTCAAAGTGCCCCAAAGCACCTCCACCACCATAAACAATAAATCAATAATCACAAATAATATTCCTCCTCTTCTCCCAGCAGCTCTGTCACACTCCCTCCCAACTCCGGCTCATCTTGCTGGGTCCGCACCAATCCTTTAAACAGTCCTTGACCCGGAATGATGAAGCCTTATATTTTTCTTCAGCCCGGAAATACTTCTGTTCTTCCGTCCCCATGACTTGGGAGTACTTCCGTGCTACAGGGAAAATAAAAATCCCTGCGTCTCCCTGCACCGTCACCCGATGGCACCCACGGCACCCAGCAGGGCTTTGAAGTTGAACTCCATCTCCCATGATGCCCTGCGGGAATCCGGGGCACCTCCATGCTGCAGGGAGGACTCCATCAAGCGGCCTGGATGTGTTGGCCCGGGATAAGCTACTGGCCGCCTCTCACATTCTATACAAATGAGAGGTTGAGGATCATGCACTGATATAGCACATTGCCTCACCCACCTCATTACAAACCATCTCAGGATCCCAAATTAGGACTTGAGCACAGCCATGCAATGGGTGACATCTATTAGTTTAAATAGAATGGAACAGTGTGAGGATTTTTACAGTGGCTGAAATGCCAATCCTGCCACCAACCTATAAATTTTCCCTTGCAAGTTGGAGGACCTGATTACAGGGTTGGATGCACGTTAACGTCATACCCAGGACGGAGCAATTGCAGGTTAAGGGCCTTGCTCATGGGTCCAATGGAGTGGAATTAGTGGATCTGAACCAGCAACCTTCTGATTACCAGTGCAAATCTATAGCCTCAGAGCCACCACTCCGCTCATCACAGAAATGAATAACAAATAACAAATAGAATTGCATTATGTACAGCTAATCAACAGCTCTAGTCAGGGTATGCTAGACTAATGTGGTGAATCTTCAGTTGGGATTTAAAAGCTGAGACTGAAGGGGCACCTCTTACATGAGCAGAAAGATCATTCCACTGCTTCAGGGCCCAGTAGCTAAAAGCTCAGCCTACCAGATGGGTTCATGCCTGTGAAGTTAGGTCTAACCGACAGCCTGGGTTTGATTTGTTTGTCTTTTAATTTGGTACATTGTTGGGAAACTACAGAAGATGTAGTAAGGGTGATAGCAATAAGAGTGCTTGATGTGACATCTGGACAGAGGAAGGAGGAAAAAGAAACCTGGTGGTGGAATGGGGAGGTACAGGAGAGTATACAGAGGAAGAAGATGGCAAAGAAGAAGTGGAATAGTCAGAGAGATGCAGAAAGTAGACAAGAGTACAAGGAGATAAGGCGCAAGGTGAAAAGAGAGGTGGCAAAGACTAAAGAAAAGGCGTATGATGAGTTGTATGAGAGGCTGGACACTAATGAGGGAGAAAAGGGCCTGCACCGATTGGCTAGACAGAGGGACCGAGCTGGGAAAGATGTGCAGCAGGTTAGGGTAATAAAGGATGAAGATGGAAACATACTCACAAGCAAGGAGAGTGCGTTGAGCAGATGAAAAGAGTACTTTGAGAGGCTGATGAATGAAGAGAACGAGAGAGAGATAAGGTTGGATGATGTGGAGATAGTGAATCAGGAAGTGCAACAGATTAGCAAGGAGGAAGTAAGGACAGCTATGAAGAGGATGAAAAATTGAAAGGCTGTTGGTCCAGATGACATACCTATGGAAATATGGAGGTGTTTAGGAGAGATGGCAGTGGAGTTTTTAACCAGATTGTTTAATGGAATCTTGGAAAGTGAGAGGATGCCTGAGGAGTGGAGAAGAAGTGTACTGGTGCCAATATTTAAGAGTAAGGGGGACGTGCAGGAGTGTAATAACTACAGGGGGATAAAACTGATGAGCCACAGCATGAAGTTATGGGAAAGAGTTAGTGAAAGCTAGGTTAAGAAGTGAGGTGATGATTAGTGAGCAGCAGTATGGTTTCATGCCAAGAAAGAACACCACAGATGCAATGTTTGTTCTGAGGATGTTGATGGAGAAGTACAGAGAAGGCCAGAAGGAGTTGTATTGCGTCTTTGTGGACCTGGATAAAGCATATAACAGGGTGCCTCAAAAGGAGCTCTGGTATTGTATGAAGAAGTCGGGAGTGGCAGAGAAGTATGTAAGAGTTGTACAGGATATGTACGAGGGAAGTGTGACTATGGTGAGGTCTGCGGTAGGAGTGATGATGCATTCAAGTTGGAGGTGGGATTACATCAGGGATTGGCTCTGAGCCCTTTCTTATTTGCAATGGTGATGGATAGGTTGACAGACGAGATTAGACAGGAGTCCCCGTGGACTATGATGTTTGCTGATGACATTGTGATCTGTAGCGAGACTAGGGAGCAGGTTGAGGAGACCCTGGAGAGGTGGAGATATGCTCTGGAGAGGAGAGGAATGAAGGTCAGTAGGAACAAGACAGAATACATGTGTGTAAATGAGAGGGAGGTCAGTGGAAGCAGGAGACAGAGCTGGAGGTAGCAGAGTTAAAGATGCTAAGATTTGCATTGTGTGTGACAAGGATGGACAGGATTAGAAATGAGTACATTAGAAGGTCAGCTCAAGTTGGACAGTTGGGAGAAAAATCAGAGAGGTGAGATTGCATTGGATTGACCATGTGCAGAGGAGAGATGCTGGGTATTTTGGGAAAAAGTAGTTAAAGACAGAGCTTTCAGGCAAGAGGAAAAGAGGAAGGCCTAAGAGAAGGTTTATGGATGTGGTGAGAGAGGACATGCAGATGATGGGTGTAACATAACAAGATGCAGAGGACAGAAGGATATGGAAGAAGATGATCCGCTGTGGCAACCCCTAATGGGAGTAGCTGAAAGAAGAAGAAGACGACTTTGTATTATTCTGTGCATGCTTGATTTTTTAAAATAATTGCAGCTGTTTCGGTATCTGAGTATACAGCCTGTATTCCAGGTACAGGATGTCCTTTACATTTTCTGTAAACTGTATAATCATATGAGGAAAAATAGAAAGTGAAACACAGAAAATCTAATTAGAACAGTTTTTGTTAGTAAGTAAGCAACACATTTAACAGCACTGAAACTTAAAATCTAGACACAACGCTGCACTTCCACATGAAAGAACCTGTGATAATTGCCGATTGTTAGGAAATGGTATGCAAAGCTGACATCACTGTTTATGTAACAAGAAGCCAGACAAGAGAAATAATACACAATGGCTCCTACAATGGAGATGTCTGGAAACTCATGGGAGAACTAGTGAAGGGACTGCAGCAACTTTACAGCAATGGAGAGATTGTTCTTGAGCTGTGATGTTTTGTTGGATTTTGAATCAACGGTAGTGCAACTACCGAGGGGAAACACTGTAAAAGGTTATGGACTGAGAGAGACATGTTAAAGTTATCTTTTAACATTCTTAAAATATGCCCTGTCTACTGACTGTGAGGCAACATTGGTTTTTTTTTTCCAAGACTTTCTGAATAAAACCTTGCATGACATTTATATGCTTAATGGTATATTTTTATTAATTTCTTCATATTTTGTATGTAGAAGGAGTTTTGTTTTCATTAAATTCTATTTTGGGTTGTAGAAAGAAAAAAATAGGTTTTGAGCATTTTTGGAAAGATGTATGTCAGTGGGTGTGTGTCTAAGGTAAACATTGTGTGGACCACTTCTTATGAAATTTTTGTGGATAACTTGCATTCAGGGGTGTTAAGAGCTGACTAGTTTTTGGAGGTACTTCTTTTCAGAATTCAACAACAGCCAAACCACTCAACAAAAGTTCATGCGTCTAGGACTTACAGGGTTTTGAAAGTTTTATGTTTAATCCAAAGCTGGATGATAAGTTCAAAATTTTCAAATGTAGTCATGGCACCTAAACTCTATTTACAAAGAATTGCTGATTAAACAGATCTGTAAGATTAAACTCACAAAAGTTAAAATTGTGAATAAAAATAAAAGTTTAACTAGAATATTTCCTTTATTTCATATTTAAGTACAAAATTGAAAAGGAATTGAATTAAAATTTAACAAATCATACTAGCATCTTTTTATATGGCTTTGGCAAATGGCTTCATTACACCAATCATAATATGGAGTGTTGGTAGCAGCACTGTACCTGGATCCACCCAGCTAGAGCTGACAATGTCTTTGGCACCAAGCTATAGCCTTTTACTAGGTGGTCATTGTTTCTGAATCAAATTTCATTTCTTGGCTGGGTTGTCCTTACAGACAAAACAGAAGAGTTTTGTGTGCCCGGACATAAAATGTTTTATGAAAAAATGTTACATGAAATAATCAAAAAAAGTTTTCAATGTATGCCTGTCAGTCAGTCATTGTCCAACCCGTTATATCCTAACACAGGGTCACAGGAGTCTGCTGGAGCCAATCCCAGCCAACACAGGGTGCAAGGCAGGAACAACTCCCAGGCAGGGAGCCAGCCCACCGCAGATGTATGCCTGTTATATTTAATTACCAGGCTATTTGTTGTTGGGTGGCACTTACATTTTTTTGTTTTGAGGTTTCAGCTTATGAGTTGGCAATGTTAGTCCCAGCAATAAAGTTGCAGGCTTCTACTCCTTCTCCTTCAGTTTTTTACTAACTTAAATGAAATAGACCAAAAGAAAAGTTATTAATGAATCTAAAGGAGAATGAGCAAATAACTGAATTGTTTTCTTCTTCTTCTTTTCCCTCTTTATCTTTTCCCACTTCTTTGTGGACTCTATGTGCTTGATCAACCTTCTCCAAACAGTTCTGTCCTGCACCTTCCTTGCCAATCAAGCCCTTTTCCTTCAGATCTTCTTTTAATTTATCCATCCACCTCTGCTTTGAGCACCCATGATTCCTCTTTCCCTGTAAATCCATTCCCATCCCTCTTTTGCCCACATATTCATTATCTTTCCTCATCAAATGTCCATACCACTTTCCTGCACTTTTTTAGATATCTCTCCCACTTTGTTGCACCTATGCTTGTCTCATTTCTTATTTTTGCAACTCCACACATCCATCTCAGCATTCTCATTTCTGCCACATCTAACTTTTTCTCCTGCAATCCATTTACTGTCCAGGTATCAGCTGCAAACATCATTGCTGGTCTTACCACTGTCTTAAAAACCTTACCCTTAGCCTTCAGCTTATTTCTTCGATCACACAATACTCCTGATACCTTCTTCTAATTGCTCCATCCACACTGCACTCTATGGGTTGTCTCTGCATCTAAATTTTCCATCTTGGGCTACCACTGATCCCACAGTAGATATTTAAATGTATCCTCTTTTTTCAATAGCTCTCCCTACAGGCTTACTTTTGAATCTTGATCATCATTCAACCTCATATATTCTGTCTTCTTCCTATTTATCTTCAGTTCTCTGTCTTCCAAAGCCCTTCTCCATTCTTCCAACTTCCTCTCCACTTCCTCTTTTGTGGTGTTTGCAGAACACAGCGTCATCAGCAAAAAAGCACGCACTAGGGGGATTTAAAGAAGATTCCTGCAGAAGACCTATTCTCATAGAGAGGGTTAGTGTCAGGAAGGGCACGTTTTAAAACTTGAGCCAAAACCTTAATGACTGAAAGAATTAATGAATGAATTAAACCAATTTAGACCAGGAAATCAAGTCCAAATATTGGAATTTCTTAGTAAAAATATGAATTAAGGTGGACTTAAATATAAAAAATAAACATCATTCAAAATGCATATTGTGCTTATGTTGTAAATATGGAGAAAGTCAGCTACTGGCCCCATCAGATCTCATATTTGACATACATGAATTCTGTACAAGCTTTCATTTTAACCAACATGAAAATCAAGAGAATGTACACACATAAGCGAGCATAGCATATTATATCATTCTCAAACCCATTTAATCTAATCGGGCTCTTGGAGGGTGAGGCCAATTCCTATAATAAGTGGAAAAAGGCAGGAACTAATCCTGGATGGAGTATGACGCACATCACACATACCAATACTCACATTCACACAGATCCTACATGCAAATGCCAGTGAACACAACAGTACATCTTGGAGATTTGGAAAGAAATCCAAAATACCGAGTGAAAACCCCAGAGACAGAACATGGCGAGAACATGGAAACTCTACCCAAACACTAACTGGGTGTAGGATTTGAACCTAAGACAAAGGTGGATCGATGAAGAAGGAGAGTTTACCATACAGCATGCCCATAAATTAACTATACTTAAATACTATAATTACATTGAAATACCTGGAAGTGTGAATTTCAGCTTTCTTAAGAATATCACAGAACTGCATTATTTTGGGATTTTTCAGGACTCTGTATGTTGTCTCTTCTGTTTTGGTCAGATAACATTTTTTTGAATTCGGTTAATTTGTGATTATCCAGAGCAGGTGTAAATAATAAGAGCCAAATTAATACATTATTACTCACACCTGTGTCTGCTCATCAGAAAAGTGATAAATTATAGAACCATTTTCTAATGAAGTAGCATGACTCAAACCAAAGAGATTGAAGGCAGTTCTTTGATCTCGGCAACAAGACAAATATGGAGTAATATGCGTAACAAGACAAAAACGCACACTGCCAGAGTCTATTAAATCTTGTAGTAGATTAACAAGATCGTGAGATGCACGACAAGGAGATCTCAGTCTGAATGGCCTTCAAGTCATCCATTACTGATACAATCATATATTTAGGGGATGCAGGTGGCGACCTTGTAAAAATTATTGGGTTTAGATCTGCACTTTGATTCTGTCAATTCAGTGTCTTAAACTTAATCCATTTATTGGTAGGTAATTTGTAAGGTTTGGGGTTGCTCTCATGCTGAAAGCACGATTTTTGTTTGAGTTATCAGTTTGGTTTATTTCTGTTTTTTGTGCAGTTCTTCTAACAGAGGACTTAGGCTTAGAGTACTTAAACAGATTTACAAGGAAAGTTCAAAGCCTTACAGTTTGAACATACATAAGCCCACATATTTACTAAAATGAACAATAATAGGAAAATAAAAACAGCTATATGCTTTGGGTTAGATGTCCTCAAGGGTAGATGTATGAAACATCATTTTAGTAAACAAAGCAAAAATCTATAAATGTAAGAGAAATTAGTTAACTAGATGATGAAGCCTGTTGGCACAAAAATAGGTCCTTGATCACATTTTTAATAATAAATAATGATAATAATTATAATACACTTAATTTAATTGCACCTTTCTAGGCACTCAAGGACATATTGCAAGATAAAACTATAAAGCAGTACTATTAAACAAATAAATAAGTCAAATAAAATACATCTATTAAAAAATACATTAAAGCAACAACTAATCAAAACAATTTAGAAGGATAAAATCTACGGCAGTGTTCTGAAAAGGTAAGTTTTAAGATGATTTTAAATAAAGAAGCAGAATCAAAAGTCCAAATGTCTTGAGGAGGGGAGTTGCAGAGCTGAGGAGCAACATAGCTAAAAGTCTGACCTCCATTGGAATACTGGACAACTGAATGGATACCAAGAAGGCCAGAAGTTTTTCACTCCTCCAAAATGATATCTTAAATCGAAAATTAGAAATTAGCACAAGGGTTAGTCATGTAATTAATATGAATGTCATTCTCAGACCTACTTAATCCAAGAGGACCATAGCAGCAATGAGCTTAAGGCAGGAAATACCATTGCCCTGCACAGGGTGGCAGACCACTCATCCATAGACTCTCACTTACATGAGGCCAGCTTAAAATCTTCAGGTATCCTGGAAAGCAAATCTTTGGGGATGTGGTAGGAAAAATGCAAGCAGACAAGGAAAGAAGGTGCAAAATGCATACCTGGTGTGAGATTCACCCCCAGAATACTACATCTGTGAAGTTAGAGTGCTAGTCACTGTGCCGCTACATCGGCCCCTTTATACAGATCTTCTGCAAATATGCCAGCAGATACATATCCCGTTTTGATTTGCCTGCATGTCTCCTTTGATCTGGCTGGCATTTCATGTAGAATGAAGTCACTTATGTGGTAAGAACAAGAAATATTCCAAGTCAAAAAACACCTTCATCTGGTAAGGTCATTTTACTTTAAAAAATGTACATTCACATTTTAAATAATTGCGCATTCAGTACACTATCAATGATCAGCGTACACAGATTTTTATGTTTTTATTTTAACAAAAAATTGGCCTTTAAAGATTTCATTTGGACATTTTTGTTTTCCGGCTGGCTGAATGAACACACTTTGAAAGTCCTGGGTTCAAATCCTAGCCTGGTCTCCCTTTGTTCCTTGTCCCTTTGTCTCTAATAGTATTTTCTTTAGCAATCTCGTTTTCTTTCTCATCCCTTTGGGTTAATTGGTGATTTCAGAATGGCTTGATGTTAGTATGTGTCTGTGTGTGAGAAACAGTCTGTTCTGCAATGGAACAGCACGCCAACCAGGGCTGGTATACGCCTTGTGCTCCCTTGAGCCTCACTTAAATTAAGCTTCTTTGGGAATGGAAGAATGAAAATGAAGGGATTCTGTATTTGCAGAGGTCTAACTTGGGACCCTTGACTCCAATAGTGTTAGCCTGTTTGAAAACTGTTACACATTCTAACCAAACAGAAACGGACTTATGAAAAAACGGAGAAGTGTTTACGTGCAGGTGAATATTTTCTTTGTTATCAACAATGCATAGTATCTGGCATCTACTTTGATTGTCTTAAGTATATTCTACACTTATTTCAGCGCATTGCATGTACATAATGGTGGCACTTTACACTGTGCTTGACAACGAAAGACACAATATTAAGAGATCTGTGATGTCAGCCTAGTTACGATTACAAATTGAATCTATTAGAATTGTTCATTTCAAAAAGTTTTCTCTTTATGGTCTACGGCGGCATGGTGGCGCAGTGGTAGCACTGTTGCCTCGCAGTTAGGAGACCTGGGTTCACTTCCCAGGTCCTTCCTGCATGGACTTTGCATGTTCTCCCCGTGTCTGTGTGGGTTTCCTCTCACAGTCCATGCAGGTTAGGTGCATTGACGGTCCTAAATTGTCCCTAGTGTGTGCCCTGCGGTGGGCTGGCACCCTGCCCAGGGATTTGTTCCTGCCTTGCACCCTGTGTTGGCTGGGATTGGCTCTAGCAGACCCCCGTGACCCTGTGTTAGGATATATCGGGTTGGACAATGGATAGATTATCTTAATGGTTTGTTTTAACAGTTCAATGATATGGTGGTGCAGCAGCCGAGAGCTTTGGCTCCTTAGAGTGTCTTCAGACCAGCTTTAATTTTAGCTGGTATGGAATTTGAATGCTCTCCGCTCCATTCAGGTGGTCAAGGTTAGCTGTTTCGTCACTGCTAAGAAAAACTCCAGCTCTCCCACGTCCCTCAGCCAAGCAAGCTTCTCTGACAATGGATGAGTAGATGTTGACACACCAACGACTTTCTTGATTTACCTTTTTAATAAAATTGTTTTACTTTACTCATTTCCCCCATAATCACAAACCACATGCTTCTAGCACTATTCCAGATAGATTAATGTTAGAAATAGATTGTTCTTTAACTGCTCTCCAATTCTTATACATTTACCGCAAAAAAGGAATAATAATGCAAGCTGAATATGCTTAATCTTCCTGGAGGCCAAATTATATTAATCAGAAAAAAAAAATGGAAAGCCTTCAGATGAATTACAGAACTATTACATTCAGTCATGCAAAAAGGAAAAAGATGTGAATTATTGTACTGTTTTTTTTTAACTTTTTGCATATTTTCAGCATGGGGGGACGTGACTTTTTTTTTTTCAATTAAAAGATTGCCGGTTCTTAATGCAACAGCACTCCCGTCGTTCTCAAGTTGGGGCTTGTTAACACTGAAAAAATTAAAAAAATAAATAATGTGATTCATTCTACTGGAACACACTCTTTAGGCCAATTAGGACTTTTTTCCCAAGTTGTTTAATGCTGTCTGGATAAATGAACAATACTTATTTTTTTTTCCTGGGACTGAAACATTTTAATATTAAATAATTCTGCCTCTTACTGGTAGTGCAAAGTGTATTAACAGTAAGGCTTCATTGTGCTAATCCTCTAAATAAAGTGCTTCAGTATTGTAGTAAATTACACTTCAGTATGATTTGATTTGATTTTTACTTGGGAGACATGCTGTTTTTGTAATCGCTTCTCAGTCCCTAAATCTCAATATGCCAGAGGGTGCATTGTCTGTCTTCTAGGAGCCCTCATTTTTCTCTATCTGAGCCAAGAAGCTCTCACAGAAGCACATTACAATTGATTAGAATGTAAGAATGAGAGTAGCAGACACCTGACTGAAAAGGAAACCACCAAGGTGTTCATTGTAGCCATTATTGGTCAAATATGGCAAAGGTGCGGCTTACAGTTCATAGGGAGGCTTGAGGAGTTGAAGTTCACTTACTGATCGCTTCTGCAGTATAATGCACACTGAAATGTGCAAAGCAGTCAGTAAAAAGGAGTTAAACAATCCAGGCCATGGATGTGAGGAAGCTGGTATTGATGCCATATGCCAGGTCACCAAGGCCTTCATTAAGCTCTACTTGAAAGACATGTTTTCAAAGATGAATTAGAAACAAAATGCAAGCCAGAATTAATGTAGCTCATTAATCAGCGGATCATAAAATTCTTTTTTTTTGTTTTTTTGCAGTGCTGTCACTCTGAACTGCAAATACATAAACAGAATTATGTACTATATAGTTACTTTGTGTTTCTACATTTTATGTCAAATAAAGAAAAATTTAGCAAAAAAGCACTCCCTCAGGCAGAATTCTATGACGGTGTCCTCAAAATCAGTCTGTGGCATAATGAGAGTGACAAAACAGGGCAAACCAAAATGTGAGGGGGTGTCTCTTATTCACCAACATGAAAGATTGCATTTCAAACTGGCAAGTAGCAATTTTGTTTTCAATCACAACTATCTTGGGGAGTGTGTTGTCAGCTATTCATTTTTTGCTATTCTGTGATGTATGTCTGTACACAAGGTAAATATCATTTTTATCTGTTATTCTTTTGTTTGTATATGTTTATGCTATACTTACAGCTTAGAGAACTATCATTATAATGGACACTGCCCATGGGCTGGCATCACTGCCAGGGTTGGCCCCATTCCCTTAACCAGCCAGGAGGCCGATACAATGGAAAGATCGGGGGAGACTCGGTATCAGGGCTGTATGCTCCCCTGACCAGCTACACTGACGCATCCCTGGGCTTTGTTACCCATGTGAACAGCAGCAGGGAATGTGGAAAACTGTAGTCCAGTGGGGCAGCCCTGTTGGAGTCCTTAGGTGCGGCCAGGTAATGCCCTGGCACCAGAAGTACTTCAGTGTGTTCAATAAAAGGAACTGCACTGCCTTATCCAGGTGAGTCAGAGCCGGAAGAGGACACGGGCAACACTTGTCTAGGAGGAGTAGCGGAGAGAAGAAAGAAGAAGAGAAGCGTACATTACTAGATGGAGATATTTTGTCCAATTAACTTTTCAATTTTTAAACCAGGGCTGTGTTTAGGGTTTGGGGCTCTGTGGTGCCACCCTTTGATCACACCATTTAAACACATTATCTTTTTTGTACACAATATTTCACCAAATGTCTTCTTTGCATGTTCCCACACTTATTGTTTGTACATACATCTACTCACTCTCTCTCTCTCTCTCTCTCTCTCTCTATATATATATATATATATATATATATATATATATAAGGATTAGCGAAATTGTGTGCTTTCATGTGACGCTTTCATGCATGGCTCTTTTTTCTTCAAAATCGTATGTCATATAGCTACGGAGCCCCTGAGGGGACATTGTGTAATTTTTTTTTCTGGGGATTTTTCTGGTGCACACCAGATAGTTTCAACGGCACAGTAACTGAAAAGGGGTTCCATACCTATACATAATCCCTGATGCATATTAGTTCTGTTTTATAGTTGCACTTAGGAAAAATAGAATTTGGAGACTTTATAGAAGTATACTTTCAGCTTGGTCTTAAACACAAAGACATAGTTCAAGTTCAAAATTTATTGTCATGTGCACAGTAAGGAAACATGTTTCCCTGTACAATGAAATTCTTTCTTTGCTGCCCACACCAAATGACAAAACCAACGTATAAAAATAAACATTAATAATAAGTAGCAGATTGATAATAAGTAACAGAGGCAGCATAAAGTATAAAAACAGAATAGAAATATAAAGTGTAAGTGTTTGTTCTTGCAGTTTGTCATGGATACATTATCACTGAAAGGCATTTAAAATGTATATTCTAAATCTAAAGGTCTATTTCATTGTAAGGTGTTTAGCAACATTGGGGAAATTATTGTGTATGGATCAGAAATTATGTATAGGTATGGATCCGCTTTTCAGTTACTGTGCACTTGAAAGTATCTGGTGCACACCAGAAAAATCCCCAGAAAAAAAATTCCACAATGTCCCCTCGGGGGCTCTGTATATAGCATACATCTATGTAATAATTTTTTTTACCTCATTAGGAGAACAATGATAATCTCATGTCAATACAACCAATTTAACATGCTTATGTCAAACAAAATACCTTATATACATCCACTCTGCTATGAACAGTAGTAGTTCAGTTGTGTGTTAGCAGTTGCCAAATACAGCCTATGTAAAGGCACATAGTTACAAATTGTAAAACCGCATAAACATTCAGTTTCGAACAAAATCATGACTGGTGATCATGCAGGAGAAGTCATATTCCTTCCGTGTATTAAGTTAGATACTGTTGATACTTCAACAAGTAGATTAACATACATCTTGCATAGATGACAATAGTTTTAGCATTTGCTATAAATATAAATAAATCTCAAGGCCAGTGTTTTGACCGTGTTGGAATATACCCATTGACCTATAGTGAACAAAGTGAAGTGAAGTGCCAGGAGGGCACATCCCTCTAGGGTTATTATATTTGTGAGCTAATTAATATTATCACCATTTTTTTGGTTTAGTGAGATGTTTTGTGAAACAATAGAGTGTGTGTATATAATAATTATTGTTATTAATTCACAATGGGCAGTCTATTCTATGTCCAGACATGGAGCTCAAAACATTTCCACCCAAGAAGGTCTCCCAAACTGGACCAGAGGAAACCCAAATTCAATAAGGTCTTCAGAAAGACAATAGGAACTTCTGGCCATGTAGTCTGTGACACAGATAAATGGGAGACCAGGACTGACAGGTAGCGATTCACTTCTAGCTAGGTAACCTTAAGGACCTCTGACTTCACTAAGGACGGGCATTACATAAATAAGGTGAGAGAGCTACAGGACAGCAGAATATATGAGGACAGAGACATTTGTTTCATTATGCAGACTGTTAAATACACCAATTAAACGAGTCTCTCTCTCCCTCTGAAAACATCCTTGACTTTGAACTTTACTGCCAGACGCACAGACTTGCTAGGAATTTCACTTGGTGTTACATCCATACATTTGACAAGGTAAATACAAGTAAACAATACAATAAACAATATATGACATCTTCAAAAAATTACATACAGTGATGATGAAAAATGTATTGCACAAAACACAATACTATATACAACAATATACAGTAAGTAGTAAAGTAGAATTGCACTCTTGCACAGTAAAATATTCAGTAAGTCCTTACAATATAAACAAAAAGTAAAAAAAAATTAAAAAGGAATGGAGGAGTCTGGAAATCAACAAAAGACAGAGACGAGTCAGTGACTGTGTTAAACCATTGTGACTGCAGTAGGAAAGAAACCGTTTAAAGGTCTAGTAGTTCTTGCCTTTACTGACCATTAATATTTCCTCATTGGTAATAACTGACAGAGATGGCTACCCACGTGAGTTCTAGTAGAGTGGTTTGTTTCTGGCACATTTTCTGACTTGTGATGTCTACAGGACGTCACTGGAGTCCAGTTTTAGGCCTACAATCTTTTCTGAAGACCAAAAAACATGCTGCAGTTTATGTTTTGAGAGAACAGATGCATTGCCATACCAGACAGTTATGGAGAAAGTGAGCATGCTTTCAATGACAGCTCTATAAATCTGTACCTGCACAGACTGGGAGAGGATAAACTCTTTAAGATGATGGAGAAAAAACATCTGCTGCTGTGCTTTTCCGATAAGTGCAGTTATGTTTTCATCCTAGTTCAGTCTGTGAGAAATAGCTGTGTCAAGAAATGTAAACGATTCTATCCTGTTCACAGTGACATCATTTATAACTAGAGAAGTAGGAGGTGAAGGGTGTCTTCTAAAATCCACAACCATTTCTTCTCTTTTCGGGGAATTCAAGTTAAGATTGTTAAGGGTGCACCAACTGACAATGCCGATCCACCTCCCTCTGATATGGTACCTCATCGCAGTCTGTGATCAAGACAGTTAGGGTGGTGTCATCAGCAAACTTCAGCAGTTTTACAGAAGGGTCTCTGGAAGTGCAGTCATTGCTGTAGAGAGAGGAAAGGAGAAGAGACAGAACACTGCTCTCATGGGAGCCTGTGCTCACACTCAGAAACTCTGACTGATTACTCTACATGATTGCATTGCAGGATGTTGATGTCCTCTTTGGTGTACACACGCATACTCTCTGTTTCCCTCTTACAAATGGAGGAAAACCACTGAGATAAAGACTGGTGTCACTTCTGCTTTACCTCTGGTTCCACCTCTTCAGTTCTGGATTAATAAAACCACCCCGTCTGTTTAAGATGTCATCCTTTGACTATCAGACACCACAGAAAGCAGAGGGCACTTCTGAATGTTCTGTTTTCTTTATTGTAAAAGATGGTAACCCTGCAGCACAACACTGACCTTTGGTATGCTACATTTTTTATTTTTTCTGATATAAAATTGCATTTAAATGGGTTACCAAGCTTGATCTGCAATTCTTTGCTTTCATTTGTCTCCTTGCATTTTATCAAATCCCAAACCCCTAACACAACTCTTCAAACACAAGTCCATCAAGTATTTATTGAACAATGTATCTTTAACCTCCCCGACAACCGTTGTCCTTCTCCTCTCCCGACTCTGACTCATGAGGTGAAATAGAGGACTTCCTTTTAAGCCTCAACCCAGAAGTACTTCTGGCACCAACTGCTTGCCTCTGGAAAGCAATTTCAGGTAAGGCATAACCTGGGCCTTCAAATCCCAACAGCTACCCCTGGTGGCCCCCATGGAACCCAACAGGATAGTCTTATGGGACCACAACTTTCATGTTGCCCTGCAGGCATCGATACTGGGCTTTCCTATTAGGGATGCTGCTCCCCGGTATATTGTCCCATATACAGGTTGAGCCAAAATGAAATACCATATTTCTCAAGGTCATTGCGCGACCTAGAGGCAGCCGAGTGGGTTGGAATGGGGGACCTTTGATAGGCGATCCCTTGTAGTGTTCAGTCTGCAACATGCTTTGGTCCGTTGCGCATCACGCTTTCGCTGTCAAAGCGTTCTTCAAAACCAACCAATCCATCATCACTATGCAACGTGCCTTCCGAATGCACTTCAGTATTGCTCCTAATGGTGACATCCCAAATCATAAAACAATTCTGCAGTGGGTGGCTAAATTTAGACAGATGTGTAATACATTGAACAGAAAATCTCCAGGCCGTCCTCGGACTGTACAAACACCTGAAAACATCCAAGCTTTAAGAGCATCAATTTTGCACTCTTCTAGACATTCAGCGTGCAGACATGCTTCTGCCTTAGGCATTTCCAACACGTCTTTGAGGAGGATTTTGTGTGAGGACCTTAGTTTCCATCCTTATAAAATGATGGTAGTGGAGGAACTCACTAAGAAAGACTAGGAGAGCCATAGAGAGTTGTGCGAGAACATTCTGCACACCGTTCATCGAGATGCCATCGTTATGTGCAGTGACGAGGCACATTTCCATTTGAATGGTTGCGTAAATAAGAAAAACTTTCGCTACTGGGCTGAAACCTACCCTCGCACAGTGAGCGTGTTACAGATTGTTGCGCCACTGCAGAATTTGGCATTGTAGGCCTTTAATTTTTTGAGGAGGAGGGAGCAACAGTCACTGTCACTTCAGAATGTTACATTGAAATGCTAGAGAACTTTTTGCGCCCCCAACTGGAAGAAATGGATGTGGTGGATGCCTGGTTTCAGTAGGATGGAGCAACATGCAAGTTTTGCGGGATATGTTTCTGGGGAAGCTGATCTCCCTGCGTGGCATTGTTGGATGACCTTCATGTTTGCCTGACCTTGCTCCATGCGATTTCTTCTTGTGAGGCTATCTCAAGTCAAAGGTATCCACACACCAACCTCAAAACCTTAAAGCCCTCAAGGATGCTAATCACCATGAAATCGGTGCTGTTCCCCTTGAAATGGACGAATGAGTTATGCAAGCGTTCAGAAATCATCTCGAAGAGTGTATCGCTAATGATGGCCAGCACCTTGAAGACATCACTTTTAAAACACAGTGAAAAAAATCTATTTTGTATATCATTTCTTGTGTTGTAATGAAATGTATTTTATCTTGTAGCGTTTTTGTAGAATAAACTTTGAAATGGGGTACTTCTTTTTGGCTCACCTTGTATGTGGTCTCCCGATCGGAAACCATTCTGGATGCTCCATCCGTTTTGTATTTTGGCATCCCAGCTGGTCGTGTGACTCCCATCCATGGCTGCTGAGATGCCAGTAAGGGAAGGGAGTCCATCCTGCCTGGGATGCCGATCCATCCATCACTATATATATATATATATATATATATATATATATATATATATATATATATATATATATATATATATATGTATATATATGTATATATGTATATGTTGTGACGGACCGCCAGATGACCCTCCCGGGATGGGTCCTGCTCACTGACCTGGACTGAAGGCCAAGGGATACGAAGCAAATCTGTAAAGCAGTAATATTCTCAAGCCATACCAGGGCATGGCTGCAGTAGAGGCTGTAGCAGCAGCTACTCTGGAACTCTACCAACCACAGAGCAACACCCGGGATGAACTGAAAAACAGGGAAGGACAGCACAGTAGGCAATGACCTATTATCTGCACAAGCAGTGAGAAAAGTGCTATATAAATTTATTGAATTATTATTATTAATTATAATTATTTATGTTCCCCCTTTACACATGGTGGCAGTATTTTGTCTGGAGGACCCCAGTATGGACACCTGCTGGGCAGCATGGGATATGTGGTCCCAGGGGTCTGTCCTTCCAGTTTGTGTGGGGGCCACCAGGGGAAGCTGTGGAATACTGGCAGCACAAGGGGCAATAGTCTGAGCACTTGAAGTACTCCCATGTCTGGAGTTAAAACCGAGCCCTCTACTCAACTTGGGGCAGAATCAGAAGGTAGTGGACGAGTCTCCATGAGAGACAAAGGAAGAGAAGCTTAAGGCTTATTTTATATGTAGAAGTAAACAAACTGGAAATCCTTTGAAGATGCTGTTGAATAAATGCCTTTTGTTCAACCCAGGACTGTGACATTAACCACTTATGTAGACTGTGTCGTAAAGTTGTATCAGGGAGTTTAGGCTGCTGTGATACCCCTTACAGGCCATAATGTATATATTATGTATGTGTGTAGGTTTATTCTTCAAAAAAAAAAAAAAATCCTTCTTTTTTTCATTTGTTTCCAAGCCATTTTCTCAAGAGGGTTATAGTGACTTTACAAAATTGTAACCATTATTCTGAGGTGACCCTGCTGTTATTTACACTGCTGTTACTATGTATGTTGCTAGCAAGGTGTGAACGTGGTTGCTCATCTATCATTTTGTACCAAAAAAAAACAAAGTTATCGTGAGATTTTAAGAAATTAGAAGGTGTTTAAGGGTGCTGAAATGTGCCCCTTGTATGCACTCTGTAGGGGGACAAAGCTTTATCTTGCCTAAAGCACACACAAGTGGATAGAGATTTCTAAAAATGCTTGAACAAATATGATGATGCATGATGCTCCAGAGGCTAGCAATTTTTGCCCTGCAAGTTATCTGCAGAACAATAGCTGAATACTCGCTATTGTACTATCTCTGAAACTTGTGGTGAGGAATCACCATATGGGTGACATTATACCTTGCAAACAACACAGTGTTCAATACATTTGTGGCTTTTAATTAAGGCATTCAAAGGTTCTATGTCTTGCAAATAATCTTGACATTAGACTGATATTTTTACTTCTTTTTATTCAAATGCAATATGCTGTCAAATTTATTATGCACCCCAATATTTATACATAAATTCAATTTAAAACAATCAAAAATCACACCCAGAAAGACATAGGAATGGAATTCTTTTCTGTTAATTTGCTAAATTCATATTAATAGAATAGCAGTATGGTGCTGATATTAAGCACTGTTTAGGCTGAATGGCAACTCAAAAATTGCTCCTATGTAAGGAAGTGTGGTGATGTGTGTGAGTGTGCCAATGTGGTGGACTTTGCATTTTGTACACACTGCTGACAGATTAGGTTCAGACCACCAAGATTCCAAATAAATTAATGAATGACACTGAAATGGATGTTTAATCTGACCTCACTTGCTCCCCAACAGCACCCATCCACAATACTGTGAGAAAACAGACCAGGTCCACCATTACCCCCCAATAAAATACTCACCACTACCACATGCTGGAGTTTCTGAAAGACAAATAAATAACAGAAGATATTATATTAGAAGAAGGAAGTAAGGAATAGAGTAGACAAAATTACAGTTAATGGTATGAATGGAATAAAGGGTCTTCAGAACGATATTACCCGGTTCAGTATAAGAATTATTAACTGTGACATTTGACAGCTCCAGTTAATTAAATTAAACAGTGTCAGATGTCTGTGATTTGCAAACACCAATTCTGTGGATTCCACCTATAGTCAAGAACGACCATCACTTATTTGGGTTAACATTCTTTACTGTTTTTTCTTTTTTAATCTTTTTATTTGGTGCTTTGCATTTCCATTATCTGTATCTTTAAAAGCCCTTTGATTTCTAAGAAGCATCTCCATTTAACATTTTTTTACTTTAAATTACTATTACCTCATTTAATTAATTTTACTGTCTCATTTGCATTGGATTTTCTCATTTTATTTGTTGACCTTTTTTCACACATCAAAAAAATGGTTTACATTATGAAATCATATTTCAAGTTAAAACCCATTTTTGTTTTGAAACTAATTTCCAACTACAGTAGTGGTTAATGTCACAATTTGTTCCTGGTAATTTCTTGTCGCCATTGTATGCTTATGTGTGGACAACCTATGGGTTTTACACCCCTCCTTTTAATTTTCTTCTACTTAGATTGCTGTCTCCATTTTTAATTTTGGCTATACAGACTTCATGTTTGAATTAATTCATAATGATGGCAGAAAGCAGGTGAATACAATAGAAGATGTCAATTGCTTCGCCAGCTACACCTGTTGTTCTTTCACATTGTAATCATCAGACATATGTATCTGTGAATTATATAGGCTTGGCACAGCTCTGTGGCACACTAGTTAGTGATGCTACCTCACCTCTCCAGAGGCCTGGATTCAAAGTCTGGTCCAGTCACTGACTATGTACAGCATGCCCGTTCTCTCCCTGCTTGTGTTGGTTTCCTTCGGTCATTTCAGATTTTTTAAAAGGTATGTGCCCTTCTATGGATTGCTGTTTATTAGTTTCTGCTTCTACACCATATTATCATGTCTGATGTTTTACCTGCAGGCTCACATTACTCACAAATTGCCTTGTAAAACTTTGCATTTTTAAGGAAATCTAGGTATTCATTTCCTATTCTGCTTAGCTGAAGGTCAGATGGAACCAATGTCAATGCCAGAAGAATTTAGCGAAAGGCAGGAACCAACTTTTCATTAGAGAAACAGGCAATCCTGTGGCACATTCATGTACAGTCACAAGGACTCATCCTAGGTTGAATTACAATTGACCATTTTAACTAACAAACACATTTTTGAATGTTTAAGGAAAACTTCAGTGGCTGAACATCAGGGAAATATAGAAAATCACCATATACAATGACACAACTAAATCATTACTGGTGCAGCTAGCAGAATTTAGAAGTCACAGAACTAATTTACTGGAGATTACCCATCTGTAGTCAAGTATAGTATAGTTTTAGTATAAATACACCTTATCTGGAAGGTCCATCACATTGGTGAGCCAGTATTATGGCTAACCTACACAACAAAAACAAAGGAACACTGCTAGCAACTTTGTGAAAAGGTCAGGGGATGGAAACAACAAAAATTCCCATGTCACTGAATATCCCTTAGAGTCCAGATAAACCAATCATTCAGAAATGGAAAGAGTATGGCACAGCTGTAAATCTGCCAAGAGCAGGCCATCCACAAAAACGGAGTGTTCATGTAAGAAGAAGACTAGTAGGGGAGGCCACCAGGAAACATCTGAAAACTCTTAGAGTGTAACAAGCTAAAGTTCTATCTATCTATCTATCTATCTATCTATCTATCTATCTATCTATCTATCTATCTATCTATCTATCTATCTATCTATCTATCTATCTATCTATCTATCTATCTATCTGAGAGATTGTGAATATAACAATTGTTGCCTTTATGAGAGAGTGCCAAGAGAGAAAGCCACCGTCAAAAAACATGTACATGACATCCCAGTTAAAGTTTTCCAGAAGATACATAGGAGATACTGACGTTCACTGGAAGGTGGCTCTGTGGTCTGATGAGACCAAAATTTAGCTTTTTGATCATCAGATTAAACATTATGTTTGGTGTAAGCCAAATACTGCACATTATCAAAAAACACACCATCCTCATTAAGAAGCAAGGTGATGGAAGCACCTGCTTATATGCAGCATGCCTGGAAGATTTTTGAGAATGAAGGGTAAAATGAAATCAGCACAGGGAAATCCTGTAGCAAAACCTGATGCAGTCTTCAAGAAGCCTGCACCTTGGCAGAAGATTTGTTTTCCAGCAAGGCTATAATATCAATCATTTAGCCAAAGTGACTGTTAATGTCCTGGAGTGACCGAGTTAGAGTTCAGATCTCAATCCAACTGAGATTTTTTTGGCTGGACTTGTAAAAGGCCATTCACTTAATATCTCCATGCAGCTTGAGCTTGAGCAGTTTTGGACAGAGGAACGGAAAAATTCCTGTGTCCAAACGTGCAAAGTTGAGAGAGAGAGAAAGAGGCTTGTGCACACAGGCACAAGGCTGTCATGGTGGCCAAAGGTGTATCTACTAATAACGCTGACTTGAAAGGGGTGAATATTTGTAATTAATTTAGACCACTTTGCAGAGATCTGGCATCATTTTGACATTAAAGTCTTTTTCTGTTGATAAGTGACAAAAAGACCACACTAAAGTCACCGTGGTACTAATGTTATATAACAATAAAATGTGAAAGCTCCAAAGGAGTGAATATGTTTTATAGGAACTGAATAGTTCAGGGATGCACTTGCTAGAATGAAACTGATGGAACTGGTCCAGATTGTCTCCTCTATATCGCAAAATAAATAAAAAAATACACATGCAGGAGAATAAACCCAGACAATAAATGCTATACTAATTTATGGTCTTAAGGACCTCATTAGTTACCAGGACAGCCACAGTAGATACAATTTTATCACCTGAACAGTGACTAAGAGAGAATCTGACAATTATGTAAAGAATTATGTTGATGCCAAGGGCTACATTAAATACATTTATAAAGAACACAGTAACTCAATAGGAAACTGCTCAGAAGCAGAATCTCTACAGAATTTAGAAAACAGATTTTCTTTATATAAAGCATTGCTAATATATGGAACCAATTACCTCATGATATGGCGTAAAGAATCAAACTGAAGGCCTTTAAAACCTCCGTTTGATTCCATCTTAGAGTCCTCGGGAGAATACTGATGAGCTGCACAGGACTGAATGTACTTATCTTACATTTTTCTCATGTCTGTTATGTTCTTGTGTCTGATAATCACAAGTGTTCACCTTGGGCTTCTTTTTGATTCAGAATTAGCACAAAACACATGGTGCATTTCAATGTGGTGTCCATAGAATTGCAGCCTGCTTAGAATTTTTCATTGTATAATTTGTAAACTTAACACTTACTGGACATCTTACTTGTTGGTTGTGAAATGACTGTATAGGGTCCTGGCTGAAAATTAAAACTTTTTAGAAGATTTCCCTTTGCATTTTAATATTTCCTTTGCCGTTGTTGTCTGGTTATAATCTGATCTATGCATCTCAGAATTAATCCTAGGAATTGCATTAACTAGGATAAGAATTTGTTCTACCCAGAGTAGGACATGAGAAGTAGTTATGAAGCATCCTATTCCCAGTTCCACCAAGTGGAAGGCCACCTTAGTGAATGAACCCTACTCTACCCTAACCCTGAGCTGCAAATTGGCACTCATGATGACGTTTTGTAGTTTTCTGATACTAATGCTAAGACTTCACCACAAAGCTCTATTATTGAACGCCCCAGGACCCTCCACCTACCTTATTAAACCTTCCCAGGCTAGTAAAGTGTAACACAAATGTTCCTGAGGTTTATAGAAAGCAGAGCTCAGTGTACCTCGGTGACATTCCGCTGTATGTCACGCATCCAGCCCCGCTTATCTTCAGTGTAATATGCTGGCTACTAAAATACAGTTTGCATCCAAAACCACCTGTGTGTTCATGCTGTGATATCACTTCTCATTCACATATTATATGTGCATGCTCATCACACTTGGGGTAATGACATTTCTGTGCGTGCCTATTTGCATGAATGCAGCAACATTACCTCATGTGGAATGATGGGGAAATGTATTAATCTGCACGGCAAAAAATGAAATCTAAGCCATGTGAAAAGTAAATCATGACATTAAGTCTAGTTGTTCTTATTGTAAGAATTATTGACTTATTCAATTATTTGTATTTATGATTATTTAGCTTAGTTTAAGAAATCTTGTTAAATAAATTTTGCTTACCTCTCTGGCAGTATTTTTTTTTTTGCTAAATACAAGCAAAACAACTCCCATTTAAAATATTTGTCTGGCTTTTTCATACGTATTTTTTTTGCAATGTGCATATTATCTTACATGTGGTACGGATGTTCAAAATTCAAGAAGTGGTTGGTTGACAAACCCAAATCATTGCAATTGCAAAGATGAAAGAAAATAACGTTACCAACGGTCTCATTTTTATGAATGTTATTCCATCTCTGTCAAATGAATATTCTTTTGTGAGTGCACTGCTGTCCTGTGTTTCCAAAACATTCCACTTTTCCTGGGATGTACATGCCAGTATCAACCTGAATGCCATGTTCTAACAGTTCCTAGCAAGTTAAGACAGCTCACAAGCTTTCCTAAATGCTCGTGAAGACAAGATTAGTTTCCTACATTAGTAAAATTTATAAAATGCTTTTACTTCAACTCCTAAGACTATGACAAAATTTTCAGATCTCTGAGATTTTTGAGCCAGTTAGGACCGTTTCCTTGGTCTAAGACGCTTAATAAATATGAGCGCTTGTCTCAGTTATATCCCTTATTTTGATGCTGATTTCTTAATGATAAAAACAATTAACATGCATTATTCATCCATTTTGCAAATTTTAACAATTTCAGAAATAATATGAAGAGCCTCTGAAGACAAATGCCAACCTGGGATAGTGTGGTAGGGAAACCTAAGAAGCCTCAGAGTTTATTTATTATTTGGAAATCATTGCTCTCAAGTCCAAAAAAGAAAATTTTAGAATTAAATAGACAACCATGAATAAAAGCTACACCAAAGCCAGAATATAAACCTAGGACTCGACATGAATAAAACTTCAGTTTCAATATATTTTTGCATAGTACACTTCACTAAATACAGGTTTGAGGTTTCTGCACTAATTTAAAACTATAATGCATAAAGTGCAACTCAATAAACCACACAAATTTTATCCTAGAATTTTGATTCTGTTCATCTGGACAAAGTTTTTAAGTGGGAGAAATATTTCGAGACTTATCCAAGTCTCTTCCTCAGTCTCAATTTACTGCAGGTTTCCCCAACCTTATAAACAGTACCTTTGCTTAATCACACAGACTAGCACCATTGACAAAGGGCCAGTTGATCATTGATATGCAAATTGTCCACTGATTAGTAGACGTGTGAACCATTCATAGAGGGTTGAGGAATGGCTGCAATCACAGCATTGTAAGATGGCGACAGATGTACCCTTAGGCCCCCTCCTCTGTTCAGAGATGGTCGTTCCTTTTTCACGTAAATGGCCTCCTTGATTCCTCTCTCAAACCAGCGCTCCTCCCTGTCCAGGATGTGCACCTCTTCATCTTTAAAGTGGTGACCACTATCCTGTAGATGTAAATAGACTGCGGAGTCCTGGCCTGACGAGGAAGCTCTTCTGTGTTGTGACATGCGCTTAGCCAGTGGCTGCTTGGTTTCCCCGATGTACAATTCCCGGCACTCCTCCTGGCACTTAACTGCGTAAACTATGTTACTCTGTTTGTGCCGTGGGACCCGATCCTTGGGATGGACCAATCTTTGGCGTAGCGTGTTTTGGGGTTTGAAAGCCACTGAGACCCGGTGTTTCGAGAAAATGCGCCTCAGCTGTTCCGATACTCCTGACACATACGGGATCACTAAGGGTTTTCGCTTAGGCAGTGGATGTCCTTCCTCTCTCATGAATTGCTTGGAGCGTTCTTTAGGTGTCCTCCCTGCTTTGACAAAGGACCAGTTGGGATATCCACATTTACTCAGGGCCTTTTTAACGTGGTGTTCTTCTGCTTCCCTGGCCTCTGAGTCTGTGGGAATGGTGTTAGCTCTGTGTTGTAGAGTCCTAATGACACCTAGTTTGTGCTCTAGTGGATGGTGAGAGTCAAACCTTAGATACTGGTCCGTATGTGTGGGTTTACGGTACACATCCACTTTTAAATGTCCCCCGTTGACAATGGAAATTTCACAGTCTAAGAAGGCTAGCTTGTTATTTTCCATATCCTCTCTGGTGAACTTGATGTGTTTGTCCACCCCGTTGATGTGGTCTGTGAACTGTGGTACCTCCTGAGATCTGATTTTCACCCAGGTGTCATCCACATATCTGAACCAATAGCTCGGTGGTGTTCCAGGATAGGATGATAGAGCACTCTTTTCCACTTCTTCCATATATAGATTTGGAAACCTGCAGTCAATTGAGACTGAGGAAGAGACTTGGATAAGTCTCGAAATATTTCTCCCACTTAAAAACTTTGTCCAGATGAACAGAATCAAATTTCTAGGATTTCCTTACCTGGATTATTGAGCATGCATCGAGACACACAAATTTTACATAAATTAATGCTCAAAATCTGTGAAATCAAAGTAAAACAGTATGATGTCAAGTTGGTTTATATAAACACATTATGACAATATACTCTAAATTCCATTAACTATGTAATTCAAATATGGTTAGAAAAAAAAAAACTCCAGTCAACAGTGACGGATCCATACTCGCTCACAAGAGACAAAGTCACTGGTCTGATGACCTAAGCCAACTAGAGACCACCTTCTTCTTAGAATTCTACAATACCATAAGTGCACGTGAGACTGCATAATAATGAGATTAAATTATTTTACATTTGACCTCAAGGCCTCCAGTATCTCTGGTCTTGCTGGTGTTACTTCTAATGGACAGAAGTAGTAGCATAGAATTGTAACAGTGGCATACCGAGAAGAGAAACAGAACAGAGAAGGGTGAGAAACAGTTCATAATTCAGTTCACAATATCCATTCTAATGTCTTTCATCCGGTATGAAAGCCAATATGGTGACCTAAAGTGTGTTTTATCTGTTTCTTTAAAAAAAAGAAAAATGCTTATAATGTTGATATACTGCACATTCAGGCTAGGACAAAATGGATTGAATCAGGTCAATGAGATATTTCATTAAGTGATTTTAAAAAAAAACACACACATATATACATACACACACACACATACACATATATAAACATACTGTATATTTGGTGTTCATCTGGGGGAATTACACGTTATGACAAAAAATGTTGGGACGCCAGCCATCCCTGTTTACTTCTAAATAATATCATAAATAAACAAATGCACAATGGTATCAAAATAATAACAAAGGATAGCCTCCTTAGAATTTGGGGAAAAGTAATCCATTTCAGGAGATACAGGAGCTTTGTTTATTCAGTTTTTTTGGTCATGAAGTTTCTCCTCCTTCCAGGTGGTCGTGCTTTTATGGCCCAGGGACCAGAAGGGATGGAGTCATTTTCTGGTTTCTTGGTACTGTGGATGAAAAGAAAGACAATATAGTTAATGGCAGTGACCCATCTTGGTCTATGGTGGAACTACATATCTGGGAGGAACTTGTAAGGTGACTCTTTGAAGTACACGCATGACAATATATATGGACTTCATCATCTATTCCAGCAAATGGGAAGAACATTTACTACATGTTTCGAAACATCCTCCATGCCATCTGAAATGTTGGCCTGTGGATCAACCCCAAAAAGTGCTATTTTGGGTTGTCCGAGGCTAAGTATTTAGGCTATATGGTGGGTGAAGGTGGGTCATATCACAGTGATCTAAAGTTGCAGCCATTCGTGACTGTCCTCAGCTGCAGACAAAGAGGCAGGTTCTCTGAACGAGCCGTGCCTCTTACTAAATTGACAAAGAAGAAGGCACCCAACATTGTGACATGGAACCCTATAGCTCTGGCTGCGTTCTGTTATTTGAAAGAAGTCCTAATGTCCACTCCCACGTTAATATCTCCTGATTTCTCTATACCTTTTCTTCTCCAGACCAATACCTCAGACACCAGCCTTGGCACCATGTCGAGCCAAGTCGCTGATAGAGCAGAACACCCCATCATGTACATCAGCCAGACAATGTACTGTACATCAGTACATTAGACCAGGAGACAAGGTATATGGCGATTGAGCGGGATAGATAGATAGATAGATAGATAGATAGATAGATAGATAGATAGATAGATAGATAGATAGATAGATAGATAGATAGATAGATAGATAGATAGATAGATAGATAGATAGATACTTTATTAATCCCAAGGGGAAATTCACATTCCAGCGAATTCACCCTGGTAACTGACCATGCCCATTTACAATGGCTCTGTTCTCTATAAGACCCGAGTCTGCAGATTACCCACTCGTTCTTGAGCCTCCAACCATACAAATTCAAGGTGCAGCACCAGTGCGGGACCCTCCATGCCAATGCTATTCCCAATGTTGCCTCCTGGGTCCATGATCTCACAGCTAGGTCCGCTCACCCCTACAGGCTCAAGCAAAGGTGGGATCCATGTCACGCATGTGCATTGGAGAACTCCTACAAAGGTTCAGTTGAGGTATAAAATAACCCTCCAAAATGAGAGTGGGAGCTACTGCTAACTTTATCTTCTCTTCTTTCCCTCACAGTGCAGAGAAAACTGTTAAGAGAGAGCACCTAACCGCACCCCTTATGGTCCAACCGTCATAAACTCCAGGCATCCCAGAAGGAGGAGTCACTTTTGTTCTGAGCAAGCCACAAGACAGAGCTCTGAGAAGCCATAGCAGACCAATTGATTTCAAAGCCCCAGTTTGGGGAGAAGCACAAAGATGTGACTTTTTCATTCTGTTTTTTATTATTTTTCATTTGTCTTGAAATGAATAAAAGAGACATCCTGGTTAGTTTCCCAAGCTTTGAAATCACAATGAGAAAGAAAGCGCAAGCTGAAATACACAAGAATGAGTAAAGGTGCATGCTGAGGGAGTCACTTTCAAAGTATGTAAAGTTGAACAGAGAGTGTCTTTGCAAATGTGAGTCCATTTAACAGACTTACTCCATACTGGCAGGGTTTTAGGTCTTCAAGGCAAGAAGAGGAGTGTCTGAGAAGTGGAACCAGAAGTGAATTCCTGGGACATTCTGGTCTATAGGTGAAAAGTGACAGGATGTAAATGCCACTACCTCCTCTCAACTCAGAGTGGAACTGTCAAGACTGCACAAGCCCTCCTACTTATGCATGCGTGACAATACTATGTATGTGTGCGTGTGTATATATGTATAAATATATATATATGTATAAATATATATAAATATACTATCTGTGTAAGCCCATGCTGTAAAAAGCACAGGGTCCTAGAAACTATTGAAATCGTCAGAAAAAAAATTGAAATGTAGAGATGTCAGGTAATTGAAAGGAACTACTCTGAATATCTTTCTCCTAGGAGGATTTGTTTTGCCGACGTGCTCGCATCGTTTGTGCATTAGCGGCTAAGCGACTGTCTTTCTTCTGAAGTTTCGTTTTGCAGATGTGCTCGCCTCACTTGTGTATTAGCAGCGGGAGGTAAAGTAAAAGGGATACCGTTTTGCCGATGTTAGCAGCTAAGTGACTTTATCTTTCTTCTAAGTTTTCATTTTGCTAACGTGCTGGCCCCACTTGTGTTATTACCCCAGCTCCACCTCTCACTTCCAGACTGGACAGACACACACACACACTTCCATGCGTAAACGTTATATATATATATATATATATATAATATCTGGCAACCAGATCCTTGAATAATCCTTAAACTGTCATTGGTATAAATATAGCTCATTAGGTTTGTGCTGAAATAATAGATAGATAGATAGATAGATAGATAGATAGATAGATAGATAGATAGATAGATAGATAGATAGATAGATAGATAGATAGATAGATAGATAGATAGATAGATAGATAGATAGATCTACACCTTTGAGTTTGTACTGTCCTGTACTTTAAATGTTTTTATTTTTTAAATATGTAAGTTTGTTGATGATATTTACCAAAAGTTATGCATTTGAAAATTTGCAAAGTAAAACAGCAATTATACAATATGAAGGTAAAAGGTGATGTTGGATTAAATTAAAAAAGGTTCAGGACATTTCTCTAACCCAGCTGCACTGAGGCGGTTGACCTGCATTTTTATAAAGTACCATTTCTTGTAATGATTTTGATTGTGGGGTGATATGTGGTGGAGTTTCTTCAGAATGACCATCCATCACAAACATTTCTATATTATTTGTATTCGCTAGTGGCAATGTCATTGTTTCTGTACACATTCTCCGACAGATAAGGCAGACAGAAATATGAAAACTGTGAACTCTGGAACAGTTTACATTTTTTGCGACCCTTTAAGCTGTCAGATTGAGATAGTTTTGCTTACTTCAGCCTGACCTTAACACAGAACCTTCAGAATTAAGACAGGGCTGTATTTGATGTGTGTCAACATAGTCAAGCAGAGTCAATACAGAAACTCGCAGTTCAGGTCTATCATTGATATTGAGCTCCAGTGACTCTTTGATGCCTCTTGTCTGCCATCTACTGTTGGATGTGGGAAATATACAACAACTTTGAAATTGGTAAGCTATTAAGTGAATGTAGATATACAATGAGTTTGTTTTAGTGCAACACTTACTGTGGGCACCAGAGCACTTGAAGAAGGCAAAAGTGTTTAAACTCACATAAACTGTTGTGCATTTTAAAGTCTTATGCATATATTTTTATAAACATATGTTTTTCTTTTTTTATAAAGATTAGCAAAATTTGTAATTTACAAAAAAAAAACACGTTGCTAATTAGCACTCAGCACTTTACTAAATATTTTGCTTGTCATTTGCGTGGAATGGGCATACTATTAAAAAATCATTCACCATCTGGGCTACAATTTAATAAAACTAATTTTGATGTCTTACTTTTTGGCACAGTGTCCTTTCTGCATATTGCTCAGGATGCTTAATAACATGTACAGAATGTCTCTGGCTTCTCAGAAAGAAGAAAAAAATTCTGGCATGTACTGTATAATAATTCTCATCAAAGATAATGTTCAATTGAACATCTTAACCCTTCTGTGCTGATTTCAGTGTCACAGCTTTCTTCAGGTATGCTTATAATGTGGCAATTTGTTGCAGGTAAAGTTTGGCTCTTTACACAGCAGCTGCTGTGGGTTCATATTGTAATTTTTTCACTCTATGATATGTGTTCGTACAGGTCAGGCTGTTTAATTCAAGTTTTAGATATACAGTAGACTGCTGAGAGGTTCCACCTGCCTCGTGACATTACCCTGGATAAGCAGGTTAAGAAACTGGATGGAGATTGGACAGATGGACCACCCTCATGACCAATAACTGAACAAAGCTGATGTAAATGAGGAAAATATGGACCATTACTTACACTTAATTCTAAAAACAATCGTATCCCCTCTTTTAAGTAAACAAATTAAATGGTGGCCATTAATCAATTAAAGAGAAGATGCAAATGATTTCGTGGTGTGCTGTGTTTTATGTTTTATAACAAAGTCTTCCTAAAGATCAATACCATTGCTCAAATGCTGTGCACCATTTTGATCCCTAACAAAAAAATATTCTCTTAACCATTGAATCAGTCTTATCATCACTTGAAATAGAAATGATCCTTCAGACTTAGGAACAGATGACACGAAAACAGTGGGTGTTCCAGAATTATGAACCCTGCTTTATCAGTGTTAATTAATGAAACAAAAGATTTGGTGACTTCATAATTTGTTTATTCATTTTCTGTTCATTTCTCTGTGGGGCAAGGGTACCACAATGGTGATATGGAGTGTGTGTTGGGGGGGGGGGGGGGGGGTATCTTACAAGACCTTCAGGAGAGAGCTACAGAGAGAAGTAAAGAGAACATCAGAACAGAGAATATAGCCCTGTAAAAATGCCATAGCCCCAGAGGGTAGCAAGCCCTGAAGGTGTGTATGATATGGTGCTCCAAAATAGCAACAGGGACATTCACCTCTACAAGTAGCACTGTTATGTAGCCTACATTATATGGTTCCAGGGTTCCTGACTATGTGCCAAGAGACAGCAAGAGAGATTTAGGTAACACAGTTAGCAGGATGTTTGAATTCCTCCACCCAGTAAGGTGCAGCACATTGTTCCAGGCACAAGAAGTGAAGTAACGTTACCACAAAGTTGAGGTATGAGTAGAGGTGTTAGTACACCCCATGTAAGTTAACCTCTTGCCTCTTGCCTGTTCTGTATGTAGCAGACTATGCCAGAAAAAGTCCATCCATCCATTCTTCTACTCATGCATCCATTCATTTTTGAACTTGTTAATCTGAATTCAGTGTAAATTGCAATGGAACGGAGGTTCACTTGTTCTCCTGATCTTTGTTCACTTTGTGATTTACAGTGTTGGATAAGGAATTGAACCCTAAAGCACAAGGCTGTTTGATTCATTCTTCACCTCCACAGTAAGCGAACCACTTAACTTTCCTCTGATCCTACCATAAAAAATGTACAGTTGTACTATGGATCTATCCTTGTAAAGTGCCTTGGGACAATGTTCACTGTAGAAAAGGACTACATAAATTAAGATAGGCTGGCTGCTTATACATTAGAGTGCAAGTATACATACTTGGTCTTTTTCATCATCTTTTCATGGCTGCTTGTCTGATTTCAGCTTGCGAACTAATTAATGTTATGCGATTGTCGAGGCTTTTCAGGTAGGTCAAAATAGTTCAGATGCAGTTACCATAAAAAGCACTCCAGTAATAGTATGACTCGCTGTACGAGAAAAACTCTGCAGTCCAAGTGTCTCCATTTTAAAGATTTTAGTAAAATTCAAAGCAAAAGCATAAAGAAAAAATGCAAAAAGGGGAAAAAGGCAAACTTGTTGTCTTAGTTATTCCACTTTGTTATGTTTTTTAAGGTTTTTATGTGTTATCTCATTCACTGGACATACGTTGATAACAGTCAGAAAATTATATGACCTTAAGGCCTTTCTGTATAACATGTCATGTTTCTTTCTAGTTGCCTAACTTCAATTTAAGAGCGTTTACAATTGTCACACAGAGTTAACACTGAAAACATTCCATTACTTTTAACTGTTGTGGGGTGAAGCAAACTCTTCCATTATTTATGTTAAAGCTACATCCATCCATTATCCAACCCGCTATATCCTAACTACAGGGTCACAGGGGTCTGCTGGAGCCAATCCCAGCCAACACAGGGTGCAAGGCAGGAAACAAACCCCGAGCAAGGCGCCAGCCCACCACAGAGCACACACACACCCACACATCAAGCTCACACTAGGGGCAATTTAGGGTCACCAATGCACCTAACCTGCATGTCTTTGGACTGTGGGAGGAAACCGGAGCACCCGGAGGAAACCCACGCAGACACGGGGAGAACATGCAAACTCCACACTGGGAGGACCCGGGAAGTGCTACCACTGCACCACCGTGCCGCTCCTAAAGCTACATTATATTTAAATTTAAACTAAGCCAAAAATATACCATTAACATCAACTTAAAGGATTTGGCTCTTGCACTTATGCTTATGTTCATTACTTACAATATCCTGATATCCGGTATTAGATGGTAGCAGCACAGTGACCCTATGCCTGGCCTGTTCACTTTCCACGTGGAGCTGCAGGGTTTCTTGTATGTACTGTATGTTGTAAATAAGGCGCTATATAGCACCCGACCTGACACAGATTCACATGTAGGCACATGTAAAATAAAACAAATGTTTATTTTTGCTTCACCTGTGGGGCACGTCTTCCCCCTGAACCCCACATGCAATACACAGTCCCAAACACAAACCAGTCACACCAAGCTCTTCTTTTTCTGGCACCACCACTCCTCCCAGGCAACCTTGTCCTCCTCCACCCAACTCTGACCGCTGAGTGGTGGTCGCTGGCTCCTTTTATAGTTCGCCCGGAAGTGCTCCAGGTGCTTGATCACTGAGTTCCGGCTGCACTTCCGGATGTGATGAATATGCTGCCCACACGGGCTCAGGAGTCCCAAACACAGCACCCCCTGGCGGTGCCTGCAGGACCCAACAGGGCTGCGCCCAACTCCAATTCCCATGGAGCCCTGTTGGAAACTGAGGCACTGCTCCAACCCAGGGGGGCGGCCATCTAGCGTCCAGGGGGAGGTATTGCACTGTCCAGGGCTGCTCCCCCTGAATATAGTGTGCAAGGGCGTCCCGGCTGGGCATGGACCCCGGCCGCCTGCCAACATATCAACAAAGCTTTTCTCACACATCCCCAAGATGTATGTATTATTTCAGTCGGCAGTGCTTAAATGGACACGTATGGAAATAAACGTGTCCTCCAATAGACTAGCAGCCTATTCAAAATGGGTACCTGCTCACAGATGCTGACATAGTGAGCCTTAACTTGGACAACATGGGTTTGGAAAAATGGATGGATGTGTTAGCTATTGAAATAATTACGCAGCAAATCAAAATAACTAAATTGAATTTAATGGAGTTTAACCATAAAGCCACAACGTCAGCGTGGCAGTCTCTTGTCACCACTGTTGTTTAATTTGCGGCACTTCAAATTGCTTTGCAATGGCCTTTGTGCTGTGTTTCAGCCTGAAAGGAGCAAAACGAGACAAAGACTAATTCCTGAGTTAAACAGCAACATTATTAACCTAGTCTGGAGGGGAACAAAAATCTCAATCCTTTGTTTGTCGGTGATGTAAGCAGCTTTGAAAGATGTCTCCATCAGCACCGATACATTTACTGTAATCTTTCTGTTCTTATAATAGCCATCTCTTTCTGCCAATTTACTTATTTCCTTTCCACTGCTAAGTAATACATGAAACGTCGCTTACAGACAAGAATTTTTGTGCTTCACCTTTGTGTCCCCACGACAGTGTTTTCTACACATTAATGACATCTCTGTAAGAAGTGATGTTTGATGTTGCCTTTCCAGAACAAGTTTTTTTTTTTTTTTTTACTCTGCCAAGTCTGTACAGTCTATGCATTCAAAACAAGGGCACCGTGCTCTACAAAAGGAGGATGGAGCTAAGCATGGGTTAACCGCAGCGAGTGCTTTCTTTTGCCGTGGTTAAGGAAGTGCTATGATTAGCTCCCAACAGGAATGGTTCATCTTCCAAGGTCAACTGCAGCCAATCCATCTTATCAGTACTGGAGCAGCTGGCGGGCTTGGTGCCTCCTGTAAACAGACAGGGGATTGGCCCAGCGCTTCTGTCTCAGCTGATAAGCCATAACAAAGCCTTTGAGAAATCACTCGGAGTTTCAGGAACAAGCAAAGCCCTAGGACTGTACCTGTGCTCTGCAGGCAGCTGAGAGCTGAAGGAGTGCAAATATCCGACTTGCTCTTGACTGTTTTTCTGCGTTCACTTTGTTTCTTTGAAATTTGCTTTAAAGCATTAACCTCTCGCAAGCAGGGGAAATGATCAATACATTAATGCCGTATCTAAGCAACACTTCAATCTAACAAAACTCCTCTTCATTTTCATAGTAGCAGACTAAATTAAAGGCTGACACAAATTTGTCAGACTGACTTCATTTATTCTTGTTGCTTTCTTTTTTTTCAGATTGAAATCAAAATTTGACAGTCCTCACACTCTGGGCCAAAATTGTGCAGCTACCACACATTTGTGAATCCCATGCCAATTAGATTTACTCTTCACTACTTCTTTAAAAATGTTCTGGCATACCTGATATTAAGATGTTTAACCAGGACTGCAAATATTTCATCAAACTTTCGAAAGTGAGCTCAAAACAATGTAAACACTGTGAATCAGTGGCCAGCTGGCAGATTGCTGCCAGAGAGTGGAGCATAGCCAAGTTGACACTGGAAAAGCAGGTTTCCCCGACAAGGACTTCAGTGAACAGAGAATGGCACACTGGAGGCAGGAGAAGTTCTACTTATGACAGTGTGGGAATGCACAGAAATGCAATACATAGGAGTGCCAACATAAGAGAGTTAGAAAGAGAGGACACATAAGAACATAACATGCAAGACAGGACCATTCAGTCCATCAAGCTCGTTTGTTCAGCTAATATCTCAACCAGGTTGTCAACGTTTCTTCTCCAACTACTTGGCAAGGTAGTTTGTTTCAGATTCCCAAAACTATTTGCACAAAGAAGTGCTTCCTGACCTCAATTCTAAATGCACCTTATTTTCCACTAATTCATCTTTAAGCTAAAGGAATTTTGCTGGATCTACTTTAATAATAATAATAATTCTTTAGATTTATGTAGCACTTTACTCGCTACTTACAGTGCTTTACATAGGGGAGCCACTTCAACCAGCACTAATGTGTAGCATCCACCTGGATGATGCAGACCAGCAGCCATTTCTCAGCCAGTACGTTCACCACACATTAGCTATTAGATGGTGAAGTGGTGAGAGAGATAGACAGTTAGAGACAGGAAACAACTAGACCGTGGTGGGCAATTTAGCCTGAACATCAGGATACAACTTACTTTTTACAAAGGATGCCCAAGGATCTTTTATAACTAAAGAGTGTGATGACCTCAGTTTTACGTTTCATCCGAAGGGCGGTGCCATTTTTTAAAAGCACAGTTTCCCCGTCACTGCACTGGGGCATTGCACTCCACATTCAGATCACAAGGTAAGCTCCCCCTGCTGGCCTTGCCAACACCTCTTCCAGCAGCAACCCAAGCTTTTCCTAGATAGTCTCCTATGCAAGTATTGGCCAGGACTGAATATGCTTAGCTTCAGGTGGATGACCTCTTCTGCAACTGCAAGTGCTGCTATGTCTTTGATGTAGCATGGTGACCAGAAGAGCTAAACAAAGTGTTACAGTTGTGGTCTCACCCGTGCATTATATAGCCCAAGCATAACATCCCTTGAAACATTTTCAACAATCTTTATGATATAACCTAAACTTTTAGTTGATGTTTTACTTTCTTCTGCAGATTGCTTAAACAATCAAAACATTGTGTCAACATAAACCATTAAATCCTTTTTTAGCATCCCTATCTTGGACACTGTCCACTGTCTTGCATTAATAAATGATGTTTCTTATGCCCACTGTCGCAGTTGATGCCCCTATCGACCTCTTGAACTCTCAGGTACCACTCCAAACACTGGGTAAAAATCCAATTATTATTTATTTATAATAATGTGCACAAAGCACCCTCCACTCCACACTACTCATACAATCAAATAAACAATCATTAATCACAATTCCTCCACTCCCAGGCACTTAGCCACCCTTCCTCCCAGCTCAGCTCGACGTCTGGGATTTCCCATAGTCCTTTTATAGTCCTTGACCTGGAAGTGTTTCGCCCTCTCTGTCCACGTGACTAGGAACACTTCCAGGTCATATAAAAACTCCACTTCTTCACCTCGGAAGCACGTCGTTCCTTCCAGTCTTGTGTTTATGACGCACTTCTGGGTTATAGGGCATGTAGCACTCTGTGAGCCTTCCTGCAGCGACTCCTGGCGGCCCCGACGTTATCCAGCAGGGCTGTGTATTAAAACTCCATAGTCCATGATGCCCTGCTGGAACTCGGGGCATCCCTAATGTTGTAGGTAGGGCTCCATCCGGCGGCTTGGAGGTGTTGGCCAGAATAAATGGCTGGCAATCCCTCACACCACATATAGCACTTTTCTACTTTAAACTGAACTTTTCAAGTATTTAGTCACTTGTGAAGTTTGTCCATTCCTATTTACTGTTTTTTGACACCATTTTGTGACTTCAGATGCTATTTGGTTGTTAAGGGTGTGCTCACACAGGTTGTGACCTTAGTGCCAATTACAAGTGGGAGTAAATGATTAAGTCAATTTTTTAACCATTTTTCATCCAAATTTGTGAATAAAGCCTCCAAGACTATTTACTGAACTTCTGTGACCCTTTTTGTTAATGACCTTCACTAATACCTTTTTGACTTTGATTTTCACTTAGTGATTTTGGTCTCTCTGATAGAGCAGCTTTACTGTATTTCCTGATTACAATCTTTAGTGTGTTTTTTGACTATGTCTTATTTCCTGTTCTCCTACTTAAAAACAATTTTCTTCCTAAGACAACAACAAAAAAAGGAAATGCTCAGCAATTCTTTTCTAGTGGGCAAGTGATCTAGCTTCCCAGACAGGTAGCCAACCTGGCTTATAAACCGTTGCATTAGTGATGTCACACAGTCCAGGACCCTGTCTGCAGCAGCCATATACCTGTAATGTTATTTTTGCAGAATAGAATAGAACACAAGATGCTGAACAAAGTTTCTAGGTACCCCAGAATTTCATCATGGGAAATACAGGTAGCTCTTGCCACCGTTGATGTCTACCATTAGAAGGAGGTTGCACATGTTAGATCTACAAAGGAGTCATGTCAAGAGGAAACCTTTGCTGTTCAGAAAGAACATCAGGACAAGGCTAAATGTCTTCCATGAACACCTAGGCAAAGACCATAACTTATGGAATAATGTGCTCTGGACAAAGTACCAGAAGACATGTTTCGTGAAAATCAAAGAGGGCATTTGACCAGATGAATCTAATACCAACCATGAAGCATGTTTGGAGCTGCTTTGATGCATCAAAGAATGAGTAGCTAACTATCACAGAATCCAGAAGGAATTCTTCATTGTACCAGAAGGTACTTGAGCATAATTTCAGAGCATCTGTCAGATGATTGAAGCTCAACTGATAGTGGACCTTGTACAATGCTGACCTTAAACACATCAGTAAATCCACCAAAGAATGGTTGTAAAGAAAGAAATGGAGTGCTTTGGAATGGCCAAGTCAAAGCCCAGATCTGAATCCCATCGAGATGTTGTGGGGGGATTTGAAACGGGCTGTGCATGTAAGACAGCCCTCAAACATTACACAGCAGAAAGAATTCTACATGGAGAAGTGGGAAAAACTTTCTCCCAGTTGATGCCAGAGACTGGTAGGCAGTTGTAGGAAACGTTTACTTTTGGGGGCAATACCAGCTGTTAGAGCCAAGGGTAGACTTATTTTTTCCACAGCTGTAAATGGACATATAAATCACATTTATATGAAAATACTGTTTAAATGAACATCAAATTTTGATTTATCCACGTATTTTAAAAATGACAAAACATTTCATAGTGTGTGCATACTTTTTCACACGACTGTATGTCTGTATGACAACCCTTTTGTTCATCCTTTGTTTGAGTTTAGGTAAATTAATTTTTTAATATTTAAGCTACAATGTTTGATCAGTAGATGTTGTGCACTGTCTTGTAGTGATCAGACTTGACTTAAGAAGGCAACATTGGTAAGAGAATGAACTGGAGATAAATTAGAGCAATTTTAAAGTTTTCACAATGTGGCCAATTATAGTAACATTTAAACTTGTTAGTTTTATCACTTTACTTTGTCTAAACTGGCTTTTTTCCTTTAGATTGAAAGCACACTATATTGATTTTTACAAAAAGAAAAAATATGTATAATTCAAACTGTTCTGCAAGCCACTGTACTCTGTACAGGCAACAATAATAACCCTATTAATGGAAGTGAACAAGACACTTACTTTGAGATATTTTTTTAATTTGCTCTGTAGACAGTTTCTGATAGATTATTTTATCCTGTGCTGTCGGGGTTCTTTGGTACTAATCTTCTGAGGTCTAAGCCATAGCTTTTAAACCTTCCATGTTTGGTGACCAGGTGGTGACGCTCAGTTCACAGCACACTTGTGCTAAATCAACAAAAACAAAGCTCGTCTCCAAAATGAAATTGTCCTCCTGCAAATTAAATCATGCACTTCAAAATGCATTCATTGTTTTTCGATTTCCCAAACCATATTTAGCTTGCATCCTGCCAGTGTTATTCCCATTCGAGGATCCAGGAAAAACCTGGGACTTTTATTAAAATAGAGAGATTGAGACACCTGCTGGAGGAAGGAATTATTCACACAGACAGGAAACAACTTGAAACTAAGCATGATGTCAGAACACAGGAGAGAGGATATTAATATTAAACCCTTAAAGAAGATTTTTTTTTGTTTTCAACAAGGGGATCCATAAAGTTTACCCAGGGAGTTGTAAATCAAGTATGTTTTCAGCAGTTCTTTTTCTCTAAATACAATACATTACGTGCGGAATCCTATTCACCTGAAAATACTCATGTTTACTTTACCCATCATTGGTTACTTCTTAATTAGCTCTCTTTTCAGTTGTATTCCTACACATGGTGCTAGCTGGGTAGAAGTTTAACATGCTGCTGCAGGCATCTGAACCCTGAATGAGTGTGGTGATCACTTCACTTCTTGGCTGACTCAGCTACACTGGCCTCCTCTCTATTTTTATTCTGAGGTTCATTGACCTTTCAAAGTTAAATACCCCAGAAGTGATTCATTAGACATTTGAAATCTTCTGATGCCATCTTGTTGGCTATGACAACCAACATTTCGTTTTATCACAGACACTCTCTAACTCAAAAAGCTTCCTTCTGTGAGCTGAAAATCCATATTCTTCATTTTATAACTGTTTTAACTTTTTAATTTTTGTAAAGTTGTACCCAGCCAGAAAGACTTGGGAAGGAATGGGGACATAACTAGGTTAGTAAAGAGCATAGCAAATCGTTACAGGAGAGAAAAAAATGCTCAAAATACCAGAAGAATTCCTGTACGTGTCAGGGTGGGTGTAGGGGGTGACTATAGGGCATTTGGAAAGGCATGAAAGCAATAAAGCTGAAGGATTCACTATAATGAATCTGAAAGGGGAGCACTATAAATGAGAAAACAACTTGTAATATTCAGCAAGGGAACTAGTAAGAAGGCAACTAAAAAGGTGACAAAGATACCTGATCTTTCTCTTATAAATCGTGTGGCCAAGGAGGCTTAACAAGAGGCCATCAAGTAGAACAAAATGGCCACTACCTGGAGAAGTTGGGCCATGGTGATGGTTATTCAAATGCAAGGTAATCCATATTACTAACCGAAGGTTGTAAACCGGATGGGCGCAGGGCTCACCGGATGTACGGAATCCCCAAAGGTCCATGCTGTGACAACGCGCGCGCCTACAACGCGCTTGTAAAAGGAGTCACGGCTCAAACCAACTGTGACAACGCGCGCGCCTAAAACGCGCTTGCGAAAGGAGTCGCGAAAGGTGTCATGGCTCAAACCAAAGAAAACACAGTAACGAGACTACGACCTGTGAACTACACCTGAGGTAAAGCGTGCACGCCAGGGTGTACAGCCGCCATAAACGCGACCGCCCACACCACCGCATATACCCTCCATGATATGTCTTCACGCAGCGGCTTCCCACCGAGGCGCATATTGCGCTGTGGCGCCAGCCCCACAGTCAGACGCAGCGGCTTCCCAGAGTCAGTAGGTGGCCCCCAAACAACCTGTTCAAGCAGTCGGTGTCAGCGAAGGCAACAGACTCACGTCTCCACAAAACGAGACCGCTTTAGTACAGATATGCTTATTGGATTACATGACATTTCCCCAGACGCACCCACCCTCCATGGTATGTCATCCATCCACATATCGGACGGAACAGAAACTGCTTGCCATTCTAGGATTTCCAATTCTCTAGCGAATCGCGGGCTTACTTGTGGAGGACTGATGAGAGGCTTGTACTCTCTCAGCTATTCAGAAGTGAGAGGGACTGTGTCTCATCTTTTAGAGAATGGGCAGCTGAGAAGTTACACTGAACGCATGGTCCTTTAATGGCTACTTAATGCCCATGAGTGCTGGAATCAGCCTAGTCACTCTCCTTTGGAATTTTTTCATCACTGTTATGTCCTTTTGTAGCCTGGAGCCCAAAGTTGTACGCAGTATTCCAGGTGAGGCCTCATCATTGTATTGTAAAGCTGGACCATAACCTCCTTTGACTTGTATTCTACATGTCAGGGCACTATATAACCTAACATTCTGTAAGCCTTCTTAATGGCTTCTGGACACAGTCGATAGTGTCAAGTCGAATAAGACTCCTAAGTCCTTCTCCTAAGGTGTACTTTTGATTTCAGACCTCCCATTGTGTATTCAAACCTAACATTTGTACTTCCTGTGTGTAATACTTTACATTTACTTATATTAAATTTTATCTGCCAAAAATCGGCCTAATTCTGAATGCTGTCCAAGCCTCTCTGTAATGATTGAACGGATTTGAGATTATCTGACAATCCACCTATATTGGTGCCATCTGTAAAATTAACAAACCTGTTACTTATATTCCTATCCAAATCATTTGTATAGATATTAAAAATAGGATTGGCCCTAGGACTGACACCTGTGGAATTCCACTCTTAACTTCAGCCAATTCTAATAAAGTTCCTTGCACCATAACCCTCTATTTCCATCTGAGTCAATTTTACACCCATCTAGAAACAACACCATGAATGTGCACTTCTTTTAGTCTGATGCCCAACCTCTTGTGTGGCACCTTATGAAATGTTTTCTGTAAGTCAAGATAAATAATATCGCATACTCCACTTTGGTCATATTGGTCTGTTACTTACTCACAGGATATCAGCATGTTGGTAAAACATGACCTTCTTCCTTTTATCCCATGCTGACTATTCAGTAAAACTCCTGTACTTGCCATGTGTTGCTCAATCTTTCCCTCAATCATTCCTTCGATTAATTGTCCTGTGATGCACATTAAGCTTACTGGCCTACAGTTGCTTGGATCTATCCGGTCACCCTATTCATATAATGAGATAGTATTTGTCATTTTCAAGTCCTTCAGAAGAGCACATTGACTTCCTAAACATATGCATCAAGGGTTTATATATGTACTTGCTAACCTCCTTAAGAACTCAGGATAAATAATATCTGGTCATGGTTATTTGTTTGATTTCAGCCTATTTAATCTAAGCAGCACGTCTCCCTTTTATAATTTCCAAATCACTCAGTACCCCCTTAGTAGTCCTTTTTACTACTCATAGGTAATCTACTATCTCACATGTGAAGAGCTCAGAAAAATGAGAGTTCGCTGTCTATATTTTTTGAATTCTCCTTTACTATTCCTGATGCACTTCACCTCCTCTTTGGCTGTTATTTTACTTCTTAAACACTGAAAGAATCTGTTAGGGCTGTCTTTCACATTATCTGCTGTATTCCTCTCAAACTGCCTTTTAGCCTCCCTAATATCCTTCTGAATGGTTGCCCACATGTTTCCATATGCTCTACAATTCACATTGGAGTTGTTCATCTTATAAACCTTAAACAACTGTTTTTTCCTTTGCAGCTTCTTTTTCAACTCTTTATTAACCCACTGCAGTTTTTTTCTTTTTATTTCCTACTAATTCTAAATTTAGGTATGTACCTGTCCTGCATTGTATGTAAAACATTTTTAAACTACATCTTTGGATTTTCTTGTTGTAAATTGCTGTCTCTGAAGTGGCAAAATGAGGCAAAGCTTACCAAAATCTAGGCCCAGACACTGGAGCCTAGTGCTGAAAACGACTTTAACTTAAAAGATAACTAGGCTTCGGCCTACACAATAACAACAGGGGAAAGACCAACAAACAATCCTTAATAATCTTCTGAACCAAATTGTTTAAGAGAGACAGAGGTCAAAAAAATGAAAATGCAAAAACCATAATATGGCCAAGGTCAAAACTAGGAATCAGAAAGAACCTTTTCTCAGAGTCCAAAACACAATCAAAACACACAACAAAGATTCAAAATGAACATTTCCATTTAGCCACTAAGTAAGGGTTTATACTCCGTCACCAATAAGTGCATCTCGGGAATACTATGATGTATTCACATAATAACAGCTAGCACAATGGTCGGCACTTGTGGCAAGAAAAAAATTGAATTGCAGTAGAATGTAAACAAAATGTATATGCAAAAAACACAAAACAATGACATCAGATTGAGATTCTCTGAATTTGAAAATACCGTAATTGATATACTCACCATAATTGACATATTAAATTTCTAAACAATTGCTAAAATAGGCACAGAGATATATGAATATTGGAGATCATAACACAGATATTTACAAAGTGGCACAGAAACACTGTAAAAACTTTGGCTCTTTACAGTTTAGAAAATTAAATATTTAACAGGAAAATTAGAGAAAAAAGAAGGCAACCTAAGCAATAAAATCCAATCCACAAATCAATTCTTAAAATTCGCAAATAAAAAATAAGGCAACAAATTCAAAACCACAAAGATTCACTCTAGTTTTCAATGCCGATCTGGAGAACCTCATCCTCTTCCATGGTAAATACAGACAGGGGACAGTCCTCTAGCTCTATGGTATGGTGGACCCACCCCCTGAAACACTATCCTAAGGGAACAGGGCACATAACTAAATACATTTATACAAAGCTGAAAACATGTTATGTGATGCTTCATGATTTAATTTTTTTCTTGTTTTTTCCCTGCCTTTGTTGATTGTTTTCCTGAACACTGTTTGAGTTTTATTTAACAGAGAATACACATAGAATATTAATTCTTATTTTCTAAGTGTAACTATGATTTTTTTGTACTATTTCTAGTACCATTTTGTTCTCTCGTGGATGCCACCATTTGTGTTAATCATTTCCTCACTACTACGGCAACATCCTGGCAATGTCCTGTTATGAGACAGGATAAGGTCACATTTTCTGTATGCTCTTTATACAAGATTGCAGCTAACAAACCAAAACAAAACAAACCCTTTCTAACTCATATTTCTTGATATGCTTGCTTTTGATTTTTTTTTTGGACTATGGTTTCTGTCTTTCATATTTGACACTGACAAAACTCATTGTTTTGACGGTTTTGGCCTGTAATTTGATCTTTGACTTTGTTTCATCTCCTGATCCTTAAACCCTTTTGCCGCTATTTTCATTATAGCATTATAGTATTATAATTATATATATAATTAATAAACAAAACAATACACAAAAAGGATAAAAATATATGCACATTAAAGTCATTTAAATACCAAAAAAGAACACAATACATTAAACTGAGACCCTGTCAAAAACATGATACTTCCTGCACTGTTCAGCAAAAATTATTCCATCTGAGCCACCTCACCAGAAAGAATTGATCGGTTGACCATTTTGTAGCTCTCCTTGCCTAAGTATTCAGAATTAATGACTTCATATCAGATTACACAAATTCTAAGTTGACAACTGATATTTATCATGAGTTGCCCTAATAAAAACACCCTCATAAACGCACTTCTGTTCAAACCTGGAATGTGTAATGAACAATTATTGACAAGCAACAAAATCCAGTAACAATTAGCTCCTCTTAATCACACCTTCACTGTTATCTCTGTCATGTGCAGTCCTACAATAGTACTAAAGTTTCTCAAAAGAGCTGTAATCCACTGCTTCTAAAAGACTGAGCACTCTGAATAGATGTTAGACATGTATGCACAAACATCAGGCTTCTCCTCATGTGTGGTATAGTGGGGAGCAGATTTGAACAAAAAAGAAATGGAGTTCAGGTTTCTCAAAGACTTGTTCACCAGTGAGGATAAAGGTTACCATGGGACTGACTACTCTGCAAAGAATTGAATCTAAGCAAGTTCTTATTTAAAGCCATTAAATATTGTTCTGCTTATTGTAACATGCATTGACTTATCAAGAAATTTGTATTTAAGAAATCTTGCCAAGTAAATTTTTCTTAAACCCTTGGCAGATTTTTTTTTGCTAACTAAAAGGAAAACAACTCCCATTTCTGTTTTTTTTTCTAATTTTTGCTTATGTATTTTTGCACTGTAACAAATCAGTACGTTGACAGCAATTTTTCAACCAGACTGTGGTGGTAAACTGGAAACATCGTTCTCAGACCAAACCTTCGATTTACAGGTCAAACAATACCCCCACCCTTACCTACGGTAACAAGCACTGAGTAGTGAAAACAAAAAATGGGGTTGTAGGGACAAGGTTCCAAAATGAGGTTCCTGCACTGTAGTACTGATGAACCTGCTAAGGTGGTTTAGGAATCTCTATATGAGTATCAGGTAAGGTCAACTGAGAGAAGAAACAAGACATAATGTAGGGATTATATATCCTAGCTGGTCCATGTGACCCATTGGAAAGTTTTCCAGAAAGAGCAGCAAACTGTTACTGGGGATAGGGTGGCTGGATTTATCCAGCTCACCATGCTATTAGTTTTATCCTCAACTGGCCAAGCAGACAGAAATTCAGTAAATGTTATAAAGTGGCTGTTAAGACAACTTCAGATCCCCATATTTAAAAAGAACAAAAGGCACTTTGTCCCTTCCAAAGATGTATGTAGTCTTACAGTTAGCTTCCCATTTATTTCTTAGCCCAGCATCTCTAGTAGTCACTCAATTACAATATTCACTTATATATTTGTAAGAACAGATAAGAGTTGAGTGATGAAGTACTAACATGTCAGAGATCGCTGACATGGCTTGAATTTTTGTCTCTAAGAAAATGCTAAGCTTACAGCAAAGTACATCTTGCCAGGGGGATGGAGAGAAACCTAAGTGTACATATCTTTTTTTTTTTTAGAAAGCAGCTTACAATGTGATGTCGAGAGCCAAGAAGTTATGCAAAAGATTCTTCCTTTGTTAATTTCTTGAAACATTTGGTTTTGTCAGCTTTTCCACAACTTTGCAAATCATGACCTTGCAGGTGCAGAGGGGGCAGGGATTTGGCATAAGGCACTGAGCACTCCACCAGAGCTAAGGTCAATTTGCATAGCCTGAATGATGAAAAGCTAAAAAAAGGAAAAAATAAATTAGCTTAGTTAGCACAAATCATGTTGACAGAAATTCTCTTTAATTAAACATAAGATTGTTGAGATTGAATGTTATACTTCTATCAACATTGCTAGAAAATAAAAAATAACATAATGTAATTTTTGATTTCCCAGAGAAAAACATACTTAACTCATGAAAAAAAAATGATTGCAGCATGTAGAATATTTGTGAAGATTATTTGTATAATCTCTTCTTACATTTGTTACTGAGGGAGCCTGGTGGCACAGTGGCAGCATTGATGACTCCCAAACAGAGCATCCTGGGTTCATATCTAATGTCCAGACACTGTCTTTTGTGAAGTATGCTTATTCTCCCAGTGCTCATGTGGGTTTTTATCTGGGTACCCTTTGTAAAGGGAAGCTGACAAGAAACAGAGTACTGCAGGGGGTTTCACATGTTGGCCAAGACGCCAGTACCTGTCTTAGATTCCAGATTTATAGATACACAGCTGATAATGCATTGTAAACTTGCGTCAGACTCCCAGCCCTCTAGTTGTCTGGAGCAGCACCCTGCTGTGTTGGTTCAGGTTCCTGCTAAGGTTGTTGGGAAATGTAGTTGCTTGCTGTTTGAGTCACGTGTTTGATGAGTTTAATAAGTGAGCCAGAAGTCATTCCCAGCAGAACAGAAATGACAAATAGAACTATTCTTAGTTCAAATCTTATAAAAGCCTCCATCTCCATAGCCAGAGGAGCCTGAAGTCAGGAGAGGCATAGAAGCAAAGATTCTTCTGATAGAAAGGAAGTGAAGGCCATACTATTGAGAAAAGATGGTTGGCGAGCAAGAAGGCGTGACATAAAACTGTGCGTACCTCTTGAAGTAGCCGAGCCACCACCAGAGTGATAGAGCAGAAGTTGTTAGGAAGGCCCAGAGTGGCATAGACTTCTGTATTTTGTTTCTTTGCGTATAGTTCATCTGTGTAACTCAAAACCTCCCACGTAGCTTGATTTTTAAAGTAAAAACTATTTCAATGAATATGATAATTAAATTTTCCATATTTTAAGTCATTTCAATAAAATGGGATTTTTCCAGCTAGGTCTCCCACACTTATATATATGTTATACAGTATCTGCGAAATAATACAAAGAGTGCACGACACATGTTTCGCCCTTACTGGGGCACATCACGTGTATGTACTTTTGCATTCTCTTTTGGGGATTGAACCTCAGACGTCAGCACCTGAGACAACGCCTCTGACGTTGCGCCACAGTGGTTGGTTCACATATTTGACAGGGTGACGATCGGAGCATCACATTCTTAGGTCTGAGTCGCAGGTAACACTTGTGGTTGGTCGTCCAGTCAGCAAACATCCACCACCTCCTCTCAGTTTCGAGAAGCAGATACAGCCAAATAATACAGAGAGTACACAACACGTGTTTCGCCCTTATTGGAGCTCGTCGTGTGTGTACTTTTGAATCTGCTTACAGTGATCAAACCTTGGACATCAGCGCCTGAGGCCTGAAGTCTCTGATGTGGTAGCTGGTTCACTTATTTGACACAGTGAAAATCTGTATAACATATCTGTGATCTGCTTCTCGCAACTGAGAGGAGGTGGCAGATGTTTGCATACTGGCTGACCAACCACCAGCGTTACCTGGTAGGTAACCACCCAAATAATCAGATTGTGACTCAGACTTCAGACCTTAGACTGTGTGGAATAAGGTGCTATATCCGCGCCAACCCAACACAGACTGACACCGGAGGCATGTGAATAATTAAACAAAAATTTATTTTCTTTAGCTGTAGGACATGTCTTCCCCATGTGCCACAGGCCCTACATAGTTCCTAAAACACACACAAAGAAAAACACCAAAATACACTCTTCTTCCTCCACTCCTCCCAGGCAGCTTTGTCGTCCTCCTCCCGACTCTGGCGCCTCGAGTAATGGCTGTTGGCTCCTCTTATAGCCCACTTGGAAGTGCTCCAGGTGATGATTGACCTAGATCAGACTGCACTTCCGGGTGTGGCTGTATCACAACCCACTCGGGCTCAGGAATCGCTCTGCGACTGTGGCCCTGTCTTTCCACAATAGTTACATTTGAATGTCGTTTGTGAGCCTTCTCGATGATAGGCAGTGAGCCTTGGCTACTTCACGTCATTGGTGAAGAAATTTAAAGCTCCTCACCATTTCAACAGTACCCCCTCTGACGTAGAAAGTTATCTGGTTTACTTCCTGAAATCCATGACCTGCTCCTTAGTTTTGCTGATATTAATGATGAGATTGTTGTCCTGGCTTCAGTGAGTCAGCAGGTGTCTTGGAGTGCCGGGTTCTGGGTACAAGGACCCCTCCAGAATGTCTCCAAAGGGTTACACCTCACACATCCCAAAGACATGTGTGTCAAGTTAACTGTCAATTCTAAACCGTCTGTGTGAGAGTGTGGGTGGTGTGTGCATGAGTAGGCCATGTCAAGAACTGGCACTCCATCCAGGTCTGGTGTCTTCCTTAGGAATAAATACACATTATGCATTTATGGATTTGAAAACAGATATACAGATTAAAATTTCATCTGAAATATAAATTAATGCGTTTAAGAGCATAAATGGACTTCTTAAAAAAAGCTTAAAATAAGATGTATCAATGTACTTTACTGGCTAATAGGTAACTGTTCCGAATATTGTCGTGCACCTCTGCTCTTAAATGGATAGCCAATTCTAGACAATTTCTGTAAATGTTTCCAAGTTTGTCATAACTTTTTCTGCAGATAAAGATGGGTGCCTATTCTGTAAACTGCAAAATAAAATCACGTGGATATGTGAGCAAATAAAACTTTAGTTCGCATCAATCTGTTTTCTTACATATCTGCATTGACTTAAGAACCATAGTGGAAATATTTAAATGTGCTAAACATCACTGCAAATTAACTTGAGCTGCTTGTTGTCAGTGATTGATTGACCTGAGCAGTTCTTATTAATTTTAAATTAATGGAACAGAAAGTATCTACTAAACCTACTATGAAGTTACTAGGTATACTAACAAGATCTAATGAAGTCTTCATGTAGGATGCCCAATACAAAGAAGCATTTAAAAATGCTACGAAAGTGACCGGTTTTTGTGTATTTTTGGATCAGTATAGATATATTATAGTCTGTACCACTAGATGCCAATCTCAGCAGTTTAATATGCCAACTGCTTAAAGATTTATGTTCACATTAAGAATGACTATGTGCTATGCTTATGTATGTTATTTTGTTGTGGACAGCAGGCTTAAGCCCCTTCATTTTGTAACACATCACTACCACCCAAGATATAGGGGATGACACTTCAACTGTAGAGGCATGGAGTCGCAATTAGTTGTGCAAATTTGTACAGGAAATCAATGACATACTATGACAATTGCATTACAGAAAGCACAGGTATGAATCAAACACAAAAAAAACATCCAAAGGGAAAATGAGAAGGTTATCCATAACACGTAGAGAAAATACGCAAGAATTACTGCCTAAGGAGATGAGGAAGTGCTCTTGGAGCATGTCAAAGATGAACAAGATTATCTTGAATGGAGAAAAGGCACTTATTCCACCTCACAGCAGCAAAGACGCTGTCATGCATTCATCAGTCGTCTGAGTATTAAAAAGTGAGTGAAGACAGCCCCTTATTATTTGCTTTACCATGGAATGTGCACGCAGGTGTTTTATGTGTCCTGAGTGCTCCCTATGAATCACCAAGGAGCATACAGTAAAACACAGGACCCCAGACAGGCCATTGGAGGTTTTAGCAACAAATTACTTCACAGACTACATCATTGTCTTGTTCTGTTTTTATCCCAACCGCAAAATTCTTTACAGGAACATATTTATAACTGTTATTTACAAAATAAAGCCAAATCAGACCAAATATATCATCACAAAAGAGTCTGTTTTTGTCAGTGATGGAGAATTACCCAGACTACCACAAGCTCACATTATCTCAGGTAATATTCTTGTTGATATATTTACATGTTGCAAATCACTATCAGAAAATGCCAGAGCAGAACATGCAGTCATTTTCCTTTGTCTTATAAAATATTGCAACACCCCAATATGGTGACCTTTGTTTTTTGGGGTCACTGTAATCCAACTTATAACATCAATTCCCTGACACCACCACTGCCTACAATCAATCCTCTAAAATAGTCTTAAAAGGCAGTCATCCAATAAACAAAAGTTAATGTAAAGTGAAATAAAATAATCAGCAACAACGGAGTAATTAAGCACCTTGTAAAATTGAGTGAAGGTAAAACCATCAGAATCCTGACGCATTAATAATGACAATGAATCATCTTATCTGTAGGAGAAGTACACTACACAAATCACCATTACCTATTCAGAACAAAACAATACAAGTACAATAGATCCTATGAGACATTGAAAGCTGGCTACTACTCAGCACCCCATCATGTACAAGAGTGTAAACCGATTACTGCTCACTGAATCTTATGAGTTGACGTCCTCTAGTGGGCCCTGTGCTCACTGCCCAGCACCGTGTAGCTTGATTGGCATTTGCCATAGAATACAACAATTGACAGGTCCACCACTTGCGCCCTGTGCTTTTCACAGATGAGAGCAGGTTCACCCTGAACACACATGATAAATGTGAAAAGGTCTGGAGAAGCCGTGGAGAATGTTATGCTGCCTGTAACATCGTTCCACATGACTGGTTTGGTGGTGGGTCAGTGATGGGCTGGGGAGGCATATCCATGGAGGGACGCACAGACCTCTACAGGCTAGACAACGCCACCTTGACTGCCATTCAGTATTGGGATGAATTCCTTGGACTCATTGTCAGACCCTATGCTGGTGCAGTGGGTCCTGGGTTCTAAAGCAAAATGGACTAGCCTACCACATCATTTTTTCACCTTGATTTTCCGGGCGTCTTTGAATTCAGCCCTCTGTTATATATAAAGGGTGACAGGGCAGATCCAAACAACTATAGGCCAGTAAGCGTAACATGCATTACAGAAAAATTAATGGAGGGAATTATTTAGGATAAGATTGAGCAACACATGGGAAATACACAAGTTTTTCTGAATAGTCAACATGGGTTCAGAAGAGAGAGGTCGTGTTTTACCAACATGCCGGAATTCTATGAGTAAGCAACAGAAGGATATGATCAAAGTGGAGCATATGATATTATTTATCTTGACTTTCAGAAAGCATTTGATAAGGTGCCACATGAGAGGTTGGGAATCAAATTAAAAGAAGTGGGAGCTCAGGTTGCACTGAGTAGATGGGTGCAGAATTGGCTCAGACACAGGAAGCAGAGGGTAATGGTGCGAGGAACCTCATCAGAATTGGCCGATGTTAAGAGTGGTGTTCCACAGGGGTCAGTGTTAGGGCTGCTGCTATTTTTAACAGATACAAATGATTTAGATAGGAATATAAGTAACAAGCTGGTTAAGTTTGCAGATAATACCAAGACAGGTGGATTAGCAGATAATTTGGAATCCATTATATCATTACAGAAGGTCTTGGATAGCATACAGGCTTGGGCAGATTTATGGCAGATGAAATTTAATGTCAGTAAATATAAAGTATTACACATAGGAAGTAAAAATGTTAGGCTTGAATACACAATGGGCGGTTGGAAAATCGAGAGTACACCTTATGAGAAGAGTCATAGTGGACTCTAAGCTATCGACTTCCCGACAGTGTTCAGAAGCCATTAAGAAGGCTAACAGAATATTAGGTTACAAGGAGGTTCTGCTCAATCTTTATAATGCACCAGTGAGGCCTCATCTGGAGCACTGTGTGCAGTTTTGGTCTCCAGGCTACAAAAAGGACATAGCAGCACTAGAAAAGGTCCAGAGAAGACCGACTAGGATGATTCCAGGGCTACAGGGGATGAATTATGAAGAAAGATTAAAAGAGTTGAGCCTTTTCAGTTTAAGCAAAATTAGATTAAGAGGTGACATGATTGAAGTGTTTAAAATTATGAAGGGAATCAGGGCAGTGGATCCAGACACTTATTTTAAAATGAGTTCATCAAGAACATGGGGACCCAGTTGGAAACTTGTTAAGGGTAAATTTCACACAAACATTAGGAAGTTTTTCTTTAGATAGATAGATAGATAGATAGATAGATAGATAGATAGATAGATAGATAGATAGATAGATAGATAGATAGATAGATAGATAGATAGATAGATAGATAGATAGATAGATAGATAGATAGATAGATAGATAGATAGATAGATAGATACTTTAATAATCCCAAGGGGAAATTCACATTCACACAGAGAACCATAGACACTTGGAATAAGCTATCAAGCAGTGTGGTAGACAGTAAGGCTTTAAGGACTTGAAAATCTAGAAAATGTTTTTTTTAGAAGAATTAAGTAGATAGGACTTGTGAGCTTTGTTGGGCTGAATGGCCTGTTCTCGTCTAGATTGTTCTAATGTTCTACTGTATGGCTATAATACATGCATTTTAAGCACAGTGCAAAGTATAAGAAGCAATTCCAGTAATTACTTATTATCTTACTTATCAAAATTCTTCACTCTTCTTGTTAAATGCTTTTACAAATTTTTTTGTTTATCAAAGGAGGCAAACATCTTTGTTAGAGCGGCCAGTTTCTTATAATGTGATGAGACTCTTTAACACAATTTAACTATTAACAAATGAAACAACAGTACTTGGTATATCTCAACTCCATTCCTAGTAGCAATGCCACTACATTTAGATTACCACAGATGTTAGACCAGTGGTAGTTGTACTGTATATGTATACTTGTAATATGAATGGAAATCTCAAAAAAGGCAATTCTTGTGATCAGAAGGCTAAAATCCACAAGATACACCCAAAAGTAATCAGGAAGCAAAATCTAGATCTGGTGGTATTGCCTCTTTTTTGATGTCTTTCATGTAGCGCTAATGTCAAAAAGAACAATCAAAACCTTTTTTGAAAATTTTGTTTTTGCAAAAAAGCCTCATCTGAGTAGTGTGTTGGGTGCTGTTCGAGTTGCACCACTCAATAAAGCCAGCACAAGCTCTCTAAACTGCATTTTAGCAGCTGACCTGCCACCTAGGCCTGCCTGGCTGAATATGTCAACCAACCGCATTAGGTCTGCAATGGATCAGGCTGATGCTACTGTGAGCCGGTTTGTTCAAATCAACTGGTAAACGAGCACTGGGGGAAGAAAGTAAGGAGCATAGCTTACTGCTGTTCATAAAAAATGGAGACAACGAGCTTTCTGCTCTTTTAAGAGCTTGTGCAATTACCTGAGGAATGGATTAATGCAGAAGTAAACAGAAAAAGCTGCAAGAAAAAATCTCTAAGGACCACAACAGTATATCATAAAAAGACATCTGAAATCCCAGGGAAAGAAAAAAAAAAGTTTCTCCAAACTTAAAATGCACACTAATTTACTTCAAGAAACAGCAGTTTTCTTTGGTTCTGCACTACACCTTGACAGCCTAGCCTACCCACCCTGGCTCCTAGCATGTCCTCAACATGGTCTGGGGTAAACTCTCCTAAATTCTAAGGTATGATTCCCTCAGTGTAAACAGACATGCTCTAAAATGCACAGCCAAGGTATGCAAATATGCTGAGTGGGCTTTACATTGTGGGCGCACATTTTGTAGAGAGAGAGAGACAGAAAGAAAGAACTGTCATCAGCAGTGGAGGCCAACAATGGAGGAAATCGCTGTGACTTGAGCTGTATCCCCCTGTGAAAAGCAGGCAGCAGAAATATTTAACTAGTGTGTATCCCGATCAAAACAATTGCCAGAAATCCTTAACGACCAAAACATTACCTCTTAGCCACAAGGCACCAAGTAGTGATTTACAATTGAAGAAAAAACCCACTGGCAAATGCAGTAAATGCAGCAACATATAGTGCTCTGCCTCAATTTAATAAGCTTTAAGCTTTTAATTGTGGACTATTTTAATGTAGAATCTCTTGGAGGTAGCCCCTTAAGATAAAATTGTATTTTTATGCCATATTCTTAAACCAAAGAAATCAAAGCCAGACCTAGAAAACAAAATACTTGAATTCCAACTTTGCTAAAACTGAAACAATACACGTACCTGACTACTCATATACAGTATAAAACTTATTTACACTCATAAATTTTCATAAACCATTTCTTGTGCAAAAAATCAGTTGGGATTTACGAACTTGGTGTGAAAATTGGTTTCATGTTACTTAAAGTTTTGACAATCTGTAAGTCCAACTTTTTTTGATATTGGCAGTTTAACAACTCCAGGCAGCAGGACAGTGAATTGAACAGAAAATCTTGTTTCATAAGACACTTCAAAGACACATCAGTCACAGTCCAATGTTCTTGAATTAACTAGTTCACAGTTACACTGTTCCATTCTATTCAAACTAGTGTGGCGCTCAGTTCCTAATTTGGGATCCTGAGGTGGTTCATCATGTGGTGGGTGCGGCAATGTGCTGTATCAGTCAACCTCTGTCCTCCTGTCCTCTAACTGACATGTTCTCTCTTCAACGTTGGTAATAACACCTAATGCACACGCTTAATATTTATTGTCTTAGTGTGTAGTCTGTTTGTTTTGCCTACAAAAGGGTGTCCTCTGTTCTGTATGATATAACTGGCAATGGCAGTGTTACCTAAACACCAACCACCGCAAACAGCATGACCCCAAAGTCAGCTTTGCACACTACTAGTGGATGCAATAAAGTTTGAGCATGCCTTATTAGTTCCATATTAATTGAATAAAGGCAGTTTATGTTTACGAAACAAATTAATTTTGTGAAGGTGCCTTTATTGCCACATGTGTGCAGACAATTGCCCCCCGCCTCCCTGCTCCACTCCCGCTCTTGGGCTGTACTGTTTGTATTTTATAAGGCATTATAAAGTGTAAACAGAAGTAGACACAAAAGGGAGTTATTTTGCTCCACTTTAAGCACCGATTATACCATCACATACAGATGGACTGACTTGATTCAGGGATGACTCTGAGATTCCTGGCCAGTCAGCCAGTTCTTACTGAAAAGCACACATCTCCATATACCTCGCGGTTAGTAAAGCCAGTAACAGAAAAGGGATCACATCAGTTCTGCTTGATGGTCTCTGCAATGCAACCTGCAATTGAGCCCAACTCTAAGAGGGTAACTCTAGCAAGTCTAAGTCAGCTTATACTGTAAGTCAGTCATCATCAAAACATTACTGTGATCCTGGAAAACTCACCCTTTACATTGGCTGCCACACTGCTCTACAGACCAACTAAGGTATCCCACATTGTAATGGCTAATGCAGATGTGAAAAAAAAGTCCTGTCAAAGGCTGAGGACCAAACTATTCAACTAAAACTGAAAGAATGAAGATATTTGAAAAAATCATGGCATTTTTGAAAGTATGACAGGTTGGAATACAGTTAAAAAGAGATCTTATTTTCTCTAAAATATTTGTCTAATTTGGGCGGCACGGTGGTGCAGTGGGTAGCGCTGCTGCCTCACAGTTGGGAGACCTGGGTTCCCTTCCTGGGTCCTCCCTACGTGGAGTTTGCATGTTCTCCCCGTGTCTGCGTGGGTTTCCTCCGGGTGCTCCGGTTTCCTCCCACAGTCCAAAGACATGCAGGTTAGGTGGATTGGCGATTCTAAACTGGCCCTAGTGTGTGCTTGGTGTGTGGGTGTGTTTGTGTGTGTCCTGCGGTGGGTTGGCACCCTGCCCGGGATTGGTTCGTGCCCTGTGTTGGCTGGGATTGGCTCCAGCAGACCCCCGTGACCCTGTGTTCGGATTCAGCGGGTTGGATAATGGATGGATGGATATTTGTCTAATTCTCTAAAAATACATATTTAAGACCAAACCATGAACTATCTGACTCCTTTTGAGATCATCTCAGTTGTCAACAGCAAACTCCACCATCTCCAACTTATGATAAGCTTGAGCGTTTGCTTCTGCTTGGTTGTTGTTGCAATAGAAAATGTTACTGAACTAATTCTGACTCTTTATAGAACATTTGACTGTATTTATGACACGAGTCATAGCATGGAGTTTTTATTGAGTTATTTCTTTTTTTTTATTAATTCATGATTCTAAATTGGATCCATGTAAGTACGGGTGTGAGTCTGTGAACACATGCTTTGTAAATGATTCCTTTTGTTTCAACATTTATTGAAGCAATACTTTTCAATTTAACCCTTTTCAGATTTGGAGGCACTTTTTCACATTAGAAATGTTTTTTCCTTCATTATGTCAGACTTACTTTTTACATCCGTAACTAAAAAAGGTTAAGATCAGTGTAGCAAAGCAGCCTGCATCCATTACCTGCTTAGATGGCCCTAAAGCTTTCTATACCACTTAAACCTCCCAATACTTTGTAACTCACACATTCCAAGTCCTAGTTCTGTTAACTTAACTTGCTAGTGGCATGTTCCCCTGTCTCTGGTAAAAATCATCCTGTTCTGTTGCTTCCAGTGGTGCCTGTGACTGTATTGTGTGCCCACTCACTGGTGATGCCCGCGCCTTTCCTGCTTCAAACCCTCTCCAAGTCTGCTATAGTGTCCCTTTCTAGAAAAGGTCAGATGCACTTTTGTTTGCATGTGAGCAGCTAGGTAGTTATTATGAAGCAATAGACTAATCAACAAAGAAGACATTCATTTAATTACAGTAAGTTAAAGAAAAATAAAGCTAATCTGACCATTTAGACATTTCTTAAATACCCTTTGCCATACTTGTGCAAACAAACCAGCAGATATTTATTTAAGTGGTGGGAGCAGTCCAAAAAAGCAGTCAGTTGGCTCAACTCTAAATTCAGCAAAGTGACCAGAATCAAAAGTTTAAGCAGATTAATGTGAGTCTTTAAGGAAACGAGACATCAAAAGCGAATAAAAACTGGAAACAAAGCAGCTAGTCTTCTTGTTTCAATGAGTCTTCCTTTTAAAAAACTGCTTGTAGACACTTTCCGGTCACATAGCTTGTTTTAAAGATGGTTGTCATGACTTCCTAACCACACCGAGTGATGTCTCAGGCATATTGGCAGGACATGTCCCCTATCAGCACATGGAGTCATCGCAACAGAACCACAATAGGACGCCAGAGCTGTTGTCATCAATGCACTTTCTAAACAAAAACAGCATTTAATTACTTCACACCTGTGATTTAAGAGTGCACCCATCTGTTATCTTTGTTAGTGTGAGGCTGCTTCACAGAAGATGCCCTGTCTTTGGATTTGTGAAGGTTATCACAAAATTGTAATCCACTGATTTCACAAACCTCTCAGCAGTGTTGATTCTGGATGTGATTCTACTCCAGACTTGATAAAGTTGCTCAGCAGCAGTTGTAGACGTTGACTCTGAAACCCCACAGGAAAAGAAAAAGGTTATCAAAGCATCCTGTAAACATGCTGATTCTTATGCTTTCTTATCTTTATTTCTATTTTCACAAGCATCTGTTAATAGTCAAGCATCTCCCCTGTGAAAAGTAACATTCAAATTAAGGTTTAAATTAAGGCTGAATCTAAAATTTAATATACTTAATGTAGTTTGAATCTCAATTAACTAGAATTATTTTTTAATCACTATATATTTCATATGATCTACTAATTAAAGTTTAATTTAAGTTACCCCAAACCTTTTGCATTAAACAATGACGACTTGTTTTCAATGAAGCCAATTATCCCCATTAAGGGAACATTTTAATTAATTTAATAAAATTGATGAGCCACAGCATGAAGTTATGGGAAAGAGTAGTTGAAGCTCGGTTAAGAAGTGAGGTGATGATTAGTGAACAGCAGTATGGTTTCATGCCAGGAAAGAGCACAACAGATGTGATGTGTGCTCTGAGGATGTTGATGGAGAAGTTTAGAGAAGGCCAGAAGGAGTTGCATTGCGTCTTTGTGGACCTGCAGAAAGCATATGACAGGGTGCCTCGAGAGGAGTTGTGGTATTGTATGAGGAAGTCAAGAGTGGCAGAGAAGTATGTAAGAGTTGTACAGGATATTTATGAGTGAATTGTGACAGTGGTGAGGCCTGCGGTAGGAGTGACGGATACATTCAAGGTGGAGGTGGGATTACATCAGGGATCGGCTCTGACCCCTTTCTTATTTGCAATGGTGATGGACAGGTTGACAGACGAGATTAGACCTGAGTCCCCGTGGACTATGATGTTTGCTGATGACATTGTGATCTGTAGAGATAGTACGGAGCAGGTTGAGGAGACCCTGGAGAGGTGGAGATATGCTCTAGAGAGGAGAGGAATGAAGCTCAGTAGGAACAAGACAGAATACATACGTGTAAATGAGAGGGAGGTCAGTGGAATGGTGAGGATGCAGGGAGTCGAGTTGGAGAAGGTGGACGAGTTTAAATACTTGGGATCAACAGTACAGAATAATGGGGATTGTGGAAGAGAGGTGAAAAAGAGAGTGTAGGCAGGGAGGAATGGGTGGAGAAGAGTGTCAGGAGTAATTTGTGACAGACGGGTATCAGCAAGAGTGAAAGGGAAGGTCTACAGGACAGTAGTGAGATGGTGACACTGACCATAAAGCATGAGACAGGCTGGAGGTGTCAGAGTTAAAGATGCTAAGATTTGCACTGGGTGTGACGAGGATGGATAGGATTAGAAATGAGTACATTAGAGGGTCAGCTCAAGTTGAACGGTTGGGAGACAAAGTCAAAGAGGCGAGTTTGCGTTGGTTTGGACATGTGCAGAGGAGAGATGCTGGGTATATTGGGAAAATGATGTTAAGGATAGAGCTACCAGGGAAGAGGAAAAGAGGAAGGCCTAAGAGGAGGTTTATGGATGTGGTGAGAGAGGACATGCAGGTGATGGGTGTAAAAGAGCAAGATGCAGAGGACAGAAAGATATGGAAGAAGATGATCCACTGTGGCAACCCCTAATGGGAGCAGCTGAAAGAATAAGAAGAAGAAGGGAATATTTTAATTAGGCTGCCCCCTGCTACCTACTTTGAGTCTGTAAAATTACAAATACTTAAACATTTTTGCTTTACATTTGTAAAAAAAAATCTTTATTTTTGAATCTCTCAACGGGATGTGAAGATCAATGTGCCAACTACACTAAATTGCAGAATTCCTTCCTTATATTCTTGTTTGCACACAACTCTTATTTGACTAGCTAATATTTAGAAACAAATAAAATGGTATCACAAGCCATGAGAGAAATGGAATTATAATAAAAGAATCTGTGGTGCTTATCAAATTTAAAAATGTGTTGACATTGTATAATGATTCTTGATTCAACTGAGAACTTAGCGATCACATATACAGTACATTAATGCAGTAAGTACACAATCAGGAAAACTAATGGCAGGCTAATTACAACCCCGAGCCCTTCTCTTTATTTTGTGAAACAGAACAAGTCTCAGAATAACAGAAGAAGAGAATTACAGAAAATTGATGCCATAATACTTAAAACATGCGGCCTCCAGTTCTCCATTACTCTAACATTTAATTATGTGGATCCAATAAGTCAAAGGATGGTTTGATAAAATCATGAAATCCTGCTTTGAACACTTGATTATCATTGATAAAAAATATAAATTTACATTTAAGGTAACTTTAATATTACTGTAAAAAGAATTTAATTTTAATAATTCTGTCCAAATTACTTTTTGAGTACAAAACAGTTTTCTTTTTTGATTCAGTAGCAAAACAGGAGTATAACAGGAATGGAAACTAGATAAGAACACTGTTTCTAAATATCTGTTTCTCTTTGGGTCTGAGTGAGATGAGTAGCCTACAGGAGAAGATGGAGTACCTCCAGACTTCTTTCAGTCAACAGTTGGTCATCTTTTAATAATCATGGAGAATGAAATCTTCAATCCAGCACGTAAACTTGTTGAAGCTCATTTGTGTGAGATTATTTTATGCAGATTTACACAGATGTTGATCATGTTTTGAATTGGGAAACATTTTTTGCAAATTTTTACAGTGACTGTGTACCTTATCTATACTAACAAATTAAACAGTTTTTTTTCTGGTGTATTATTACTCTAGTTGGTGCAAAATGCTGGATGAGGAAGAATTTCCAATAATCAACTGCAGTCTATATAAAAAATATATTAAATTCACTTTGATTTTCAGATAATACTAGGATAGATGGGGCGGCATGGTGGTGCAGTGGTTAGTGCTGCTGCCACACAGTTAGGAGACCAGGGTTCGCTTCTCAGGTCCTCCCTGCACGGAGTTTGCATGTTCTCCCTGTGTCTGCGTGGGTTTCCTCTGGGTGCTCCGGTTTCCTCCCACAGTCCAAAAACATTCAGGTTAGGTGCATTGGTGATTCTAAATTGTCCCTAGTGTGTGCTTGGTGTGTGTGTGTGCCCTGCGGTGGTGGTGGGCTGTCGCCCTGCCTGGGGTTTGTTTCCTGCCTTGGACCCTGTGTTGGCTGGGATTGGCTCCAGCAGACCCCCGTGACCCTGTAGTAAGGATATAGGACTGTTACTTGCCTGACACCAGGTTGGGGAGCATGCACTGGTACAGTGTGTTGCCACACCCAGCACAGGACAAACAAGCTCAGGATCCTGGTTGGCAACTCCACAGGCAGATGCACCCTCCGGAAGTGACCCTCCATCTGCTGTAGTAGGGCCAAATTATGTCTAATGCACTTCAATGGGATTAAGTGGGTTTGAATATTTGTGGTTGGATAATTTCCTAATACAGATCATGTTTTACAGCTCTATGGCTACCTCTTATAATTTCCATCCATCCATCCATTTTCCAACCCGCTGAATCCGAACACAGGGTCACGGGGGTCTGCTGGAGCCAATCCCAGCCAACACAGGGCACAAGGCAGGAACCAATCCCCGGCAGGTAGCCAACCCACCTCAGGACACACACAAACACACCAAGCACACACTAGGGCCAATTTAGAATCGCCAATCCACCTAACCAGCATGTCTTTGGACTGTGGGAGGAAACCTGAGCGCCCGGAGGAAACCCACGCAGACACGGGGAGAACATGCAAACTCCACACAGGGAGGACCCGGGAAGCGAACCCAGGTCTCCCAACTGCAAGGCAGCAGCGCTACCCACTGTCCACCATGCCGCCCCCTCTTATAATTTAATTTACTAAATTTATTAATCAAGCAAAAAATTATTTGGGGTCAGGGAAGATCTTGCCATCCACTAATGCCTCTGTCCGAGCCTGCTTCAGCATTCCAGGAAGTTCCAGGAATCCATTCCATCAGCACGGGATACATCGCAGAGTAGAATGAAGGGCCATCACAAAGGCAGCACACCTACCAGGTCATGTTAAATGGTCACATCTTTAGAATGTGGAAGGAAAGCAGGCCTGTGGGAAAAGCTCTGTGTAAATGCTAAGAAAGCAAGGCTCTTTCAGACTGTTACTAATCTTTAAACAAATTCATTTATTTAGTTTGTATTTGCCCTTAACCTGCAATTCCTTCATCCTGGGAATAACTTTAATCTGCCGGCCCTGCAAGAAGGTCCTCCATCTTACAAGGAAACCTGAGGGTTGGTGACACCATTGGTTCTCCAGCCACAGTAAAAAAAGCTTCATGCTGTTCCAGTGTGGTGCTGAGGTGTCACCCGCTGCACTCGGGTCCAAATCCAGGTGGGTTGTATTGTGGTGGGTGTGGCAACAAGCTATCAGTGCATACTCCGGACCCTTTACATAACCTAATTTTTTAAATATAATCTGCTAAACCTGACTGGTTCGTAAAAAGAGTTTTGCATCCTGTGGTGTTTGTGAGAGCACCAGAGAAATGAAAGAGTGAGCAGCAAGAAGGCTGAGAGAAATAAAGTATTTTGTTTTTTGCATGATAAAGTGTGCTAGCATAAGATGTGTGATCAACAGCACTCTTGGTTGGTGCAAAAACAAAACACAATATGCTTTTTAATTTTTTTCTGTTATTGAGAAGCATATTTAATAAGATAAAGCATTAACAGCTTATGAAGTTGTATTTAAGATTTAGCTATCTTAAGCATTTGCAGTTATTGTTACTACATTTTCTGAAGAACAATCTTAATTCACAGCTGTCAGCTAGAAAATGTTCACAGTGAGAATGTTTAAAAACAAGTTTTCAATTCATATTACAGTATAGGAAAAGAGTAAGAAAGAGACTAGTGTGATCTCTGCTGCATCAAGTTCTTTGGTATCATAATACCTGTAGCCAGGTTTCAGCCAACAATGATGAAAATACATCCAAAGAAGTCAATTCAAAATGTAATGGATGAAAGTATTTGCTACTGGTTGTGCCAGTTAGGAGCTCATTCACTAGTGGGAATAAAATTACAAAGGAACTCAGATGTAATCTTGAATATTTTCTTTCAGTTTCATGCTGCTCATTTCTTGCATAAGTATGTATGTCTTAGATTGAACAAAACACCCCAAAGACCCCCTAACGTTGAGTATGTGAAAGTAGAGAGAGGCACTTTATCTATCTATCTATCTATCTATCTATCTATCTATCTATCTATCTATCTATCTATCTATCTATCTATCTATCTATCTATCTATCTATCTATCTATCTATCTATCTATCTATCTATCTGTCTGTCTTGTTTCCTTATTTATGTACAACATATTAAACTAAATTGTGTTTACCTTAGACTAAATTAATCAATGTAAGTGTTAATTTCTGTACAAAGTGCTAACAACAACATTTTTATATTTAAGAATAAAAAATGATATTGTACTTTCAGAAATCTGAGAATTTGAAAAGCCCTTAATTGTGACAGCATAGATAGATAGATATTGTATTGTTATGTTGTATACATAACGAACATGCTGCAGAATGACAAAATGTGTCAAAACTGGAAAATCCGAAGTAAAGACCATAAAACAGAGCAGAGTTATTCTAGTTACGTTTAGCAAAAATAAGGCAAAATTGCTTTCCTCTGAAGTATAAACTGAACACGACTAAAATGTAAGTAATAAAGAAAAAGCAAAAAAGATAAAAACATTTATATTACCTTGTTCCCATGCTGTATACTCATTACAGCAACAGTTCAGTGTGGAGCAACAAGACCAATGAAAGCTGCAGTTGAAAATGCTTTCCCACAGTATCTGAAAGACCGATGCCCCTCCACACTACAATGCTTTTTTTTTTTTTTAAATGTTGACATCAGTCTCCACTTTTGCTTTTCATCCACACTGCCCAGGCAAGATGGATGAAAATGAAGATTTTTAAAAACACAGATTGTAATCACACTCTGAATGGTTTGTGCTTATTATGTGGCCCTTCCCTGATTGGATCCTGCTCATTTCAACATCCAATTCCCTGATTGGTCATCCTTCACGAATGAAACTGTATTCCAACATAGCATGCATAGACGCTTGTTGCTCTGCTTACCTCTATGCATCTAAATTGCATTTTGTGCATTTTTATTTATTTATGCACAAAAGGCAACTAGTAGCTACAGTTCTGTGATAAATCCCACTTTTGTGATAAGTAATGGCTGGCAGCATTACCAACCCTTCAAGGACTTTTCCGCCAATGTGCACATGCCCAGTGTAGGCAAGCATCTATATCTTATGCTTTTATTTTTGCTATTTTTGTGTGAAAAGTGATACTTTTTCAAACAGTGTGAACATGCTAGTATGGACAAACTTTTTTAAAATGAAAACATAGTAGTGAGAACATATTCTGACACAGCAAAACAAACAATCAACATTAACGTAAGATTTTTTAATCAGCAAGAACAGACACTCTGCCATAAATTAACACTTCACATTTTAATCTCTACATGCTGACATTGCCAATAAATGTTTGGCATTAATGCAGTGGCCTCTTATGACCTATAAACTGTTTATGGTGAAGCTCTGCCAGGCCTCCATGAAGCAATCACAGGGCATGAAAGTATGAAATATGTTTCTGTGTTGTCCTGAAACCCATCATAAAAAAGACAGCAAACAAAGTTTCATTTCATTCTATTCCCATAAACATATGCCAGTTATGTTCACCCTATGTTTCATTTCCAAAAGGATTTATAATACAAAAGGGAGGTTTGGGATTTCCCAGCTGCCTGTGACATGTTCTAAATCGCATTACTTTTGAAATCAACACACAAACATGCAAAATAAAATGAAATGTTCTGTCAAGCTGCTGCATCACCAAACACTATACGTGTAAGATGTCCCTTACAAAAACCTGACTGTCCCTATTTAAGTATAAAAACAGAGTGCATTTTCTCTTAGCAATACGCTAAACTAGGTAGACTAGGCCTTTGCATCCTCGCAGCTTTTTTCATAAATCCTATAGGAATTCACTCACTTCTAGACCAGCTGAGGAATTGCATCCCTTGAGCATGTCCTGTTTTTCTTCCCCAAGTTTTCTCCTAGTTCTACGTGCCTTGTATAGCCCCCATAAATGATGCTATGGAGATGTAGCTTTTGATTTACCACCCCGTCTACATTGAAGGATTTAGCTCCATCTTGACCACCATTTTTACCACAGTCCTGAACTACATCTACAAAACTGCTACCACTATAATTAAAAGGATTGGTCAACCTCAAGATTACGTCTTATCTCACTAATAAGCAATAGTCTGAGGGACAAAAACATCTTCACTTTGTGAAGCTATTCATCACTTACCTAAAGAGAATACTGCTTTTTTTAAGAGATCAGATGTCGAATTTAGAAGTGCTGATTCTTATCTCAGCCCCTACCACACTGTGCTGGCAACAAATTCAGTACACACAGGAGATGACTATCAAATGAAGCCAAGAGTACAAGAACATCTGCAAACATGTATTCAACATTTAAGTTATCAAACTGTCGTCAGCTGCACCTTGATTTCTTGTCCATGAAAAGAACAGAAGATAAGATGCACCCTTGATGTAGTCCAGTGTCAAAAGTGAACAGCTTAACCTAACGGCATGTAGGAAAGCACAATTCTTACTAACAAATACAGAAATATTATAGCACAAAGAAACAGCCCCAGAAACACAAAAATACTTTGAGGTACACAGCAATACGGTTTTCCAAATCATCAAAGAGTGTGTACAGTAAACAGGATTATCAAATTCCCATGACACCTCAAATATCTGTGTAAGGGTAGTAACTGGGTTTCACTGTTCCACAGTCAGGACAGAATCTGCATTGGATCTGAAGTTCAGATATTGGACAGAGCCTCCCTGCCAGTGCCCCAGCATATACTTTCCTAGGGAGGCAGAGGAGTGTAAACCTTTGGTAAGTGACCCACACCTTCTTTCCTTCTTTTTTTAAAAAAAAGGATCAACACTCCAATCTGTGAGTCCCGAGGCTTCCCCCACCTCATCACATGCAACACAGAAGGGGATGCTAGGTAAAACATGCCCAGAATTTAAAGTACTTTCACCATTTACAGACAGATCTCATCCATAGCTGCATCCTTTGCCATGAAAGAGTTTTTCATTCACCACAATGAGTGACCTATTCCTAATCAATGTTTCTAGCACTGTCTCCTCAAAGGAGGGTGTATCCACTGGTTTAGGGAGTTCATCAAACTGCTCCTAACACCTCTTGAAAATATCACCATTTGCGAACAATGCTAGCAGAGAACAGTCAGGACAATGTCCTGGCTATCCCTCCTGAGTCAAACCATTTGCCAAAACCTTTTTGAAGCCATGGACAATGACTTTTGACAGCATCAACAAACTACTGACAAACTGGCTTTTGGTGCTGATGCATCGGCTGCATTTTTTGGCAGGCCTGTGTCCCTTAAACTTTTACATCTTCCTGCTAACATTGCACAAAGGCCTCCTTATTGAACTAACCAGCCTGACTCTCTGCTAATGTCCAGAGAGACCACAGTTTGTTGCAATGACATAAAGTTGCCTGCACTGCCAAGATGTTCAACAAACTGTAAACCAGTCAGACTCTATGTTCCTGACCTCTCCCAAGATGTAGATAAAGCCCTCCCAGTAGTAAAAGTTGAACTCAATCCTAACAGAAGAAGCCAGTTGTCACACCCAGGAAACCCAAACAACCCTTCATAGTCTTTCAGGTCTGTCCAGCTAGCACCTCATCTCTTTAAGCCACGTCTCAACCAAATGATGATCAGTTAATTGTTCAGAAATTTGTTATTCAAGTGTCCAGAACATATGACTGCAGCCTAGAAGTCAGATATCCATTGTTGTTCATTGATATTTGGCACTCTGGTACTAAGTATACTTGTAAACATCTTTTTGTTTGAGCCTGGTGGTCATTTTGGACAATCCATGACTGGCACAGAAAAACAATAACAAATAATTACTCAGGATCAAATCCACCAAGTCTCTCCTAGAGAGTAAAATAGCTTTAACAGGTATTTATAAAATAAAACATTTATTTTTAGTAAAAATGTTCTGTAGGGAACAAAAGGTATTGCTGAGCAGAAGCAATAAGGCAACCCAAAGCAAAAGGTCTCAAAACAGTATATTCAAAAAAAGAGCGCAAGGTCAAAAATCCAGAATTACAATAAGTACAGAAGAATCACAGAACTCACCCAAACCCCCAAGTGCATTAAAAAGAACTACCAGGGACTGTGGAAAACCTTGTGGATTTATAGGGTGGAGGGCAGTTCCTTGTGGTGATTGGCAAGAGACTGAATGAAAGTAATATACAAATAAAACAATGACCCAAAAGTTAGCCAAAATGCATAAAACAAGGTTACGAACCCCAGCCAGGGGAAGAACCAGGAAATATAACATAATAGTGTGTAGCAGTGAGTCAGAGTATTTTTCAACTTGGCTCAATACAACTGAATCTGGCCAAGCGACATTGATCGCCCAGCCATCAGACTATTACTGGCAAACACCACTTCCAGGCCTGGTTCTGGATAGCCATGCTCTTCGTTCTCTTTGATTAAATTTTTAAAGTATCATGAGTATCATCAATCGATGGATTGTGCTTGGTCTGGTCCTTCCTTGAAGACCAGTTGCCACAGGTGGTTTTATCAGGTTCACATCACACCAGAAAAAATAATTATAAGGATCACTGGGAAATGAAAGTCCTCCCACCAATCCAAGCACACAAACATAGGAGGAGACTGAAAACATCTAAATAAGCATAAGCTGCCATATTTGGGGTATTCATAAAAAAATGTAATGATTTTTTTTTCTTCATGAGGTTGAAGTACATACTAAAAAGAAAAGATTCATTAGATGTCTGAAATATTAAAATGTTCTAAATATTCTTGATTGTAATAGAAATTAATTTTTCATCCTCTGGCAGAGGTCTATATAGAGTGCTAGATGCCAGGTGAATGATAAAAAGTGATAAAAAATCTGAATTTCATGTTTGAAATGTGTCATTTTTAACCTTCTGGGAGAAGGTCTTAAAGGGTTAGGACCACCATGTAAAAGCACCAGAATTCATCAAATTATGATCAGCAAATCTTTAGAAATCTTTAAAAAAATTCATTTTTGCAAAAATTGGCACAAAATAAGCAAACAAGGCACAACCAGGGATGCCAGAAAAGGCAACAGAAGTAGAAGGTAAAGGAGTCCTAACCACAAATCCTGACTACAAAGTCAAAACTAGAACAGTAGGTCAAAAATCCAGTAAGTCACAAATAATCAAAAAGCAATAAACACAAGAGAATTCACCACCAACACCAGCACAGACTATAGAGCTGAGTGCAGTCCATTGTGCTAATGGCCAGGTGGCCCTGCCTCTTGGGGGACCACCCACAAAACACATGGATCAGATACATAGATACATAGAAACTAAATGATAAACAAATGAATCAAGAATGAACAAAGCAAACATATAAAACAGCATCTGAATCCCAGCCAAAGGAGGAATCCTGCTTGAAAACTTTACTAGTGAGTCAGGAGGCACAAAAAAAAAATGAAATGATTTCAATGTGTTCATAAATAATTTCTTATGAACACAATACGGTTGCCAATTATTCACAGTGAAAAAGTAACACATAGGATAAATATCTGTTAATGAAACATGAATGTGACACCACATTAATGAGGATAAACTTTGGTAGTTGTGTTCTTTCTCCCAAGGCTGATATGTTTTGTCCATGGCTTCCAGTTCTCCTTTTTCATTCATTTCTAAATCAATTTTCAGTACTTCAGGCAGATTGAGTTCAACAGAAGACACATCATTTACCACTTTAGTAAACATTTCCTAGGTTTTTTTTATTATTAATGCCCAAAAAAGAGTGGCTGATGCTCCTAACAAATATATGATGATTTTTCTGCATGTGAATTTGATTCCCATATGCGTTCCTTTCCTTCTGTCCCCATCTTGTTTCCATTGCTGTAGCTAAATGGCAATTGAAAAAAGCCTGTCCTCAAATGGCATGAGGGGATGTTGCAATAGGCTTACAGCAAAGTGTGTGCACAAGTTTCTTGTTTAGGAGCATTTGGGATTTATCATGAATATGATCAAATGTAATTTACATGCAACTTCAGTTAATTGGAAGATTTATGAGTAAAATGTAAAAATGTGCCCCAGTATTTGATAAAAGAAGCCCATTGTATCTGTCAACAATAAAAATGGAAGACCCTCAGTACATTTCTTAGGCTATGTCTGAGGTTTATGGAAAGCACACTGAGAAAAACAAAACAAAAATACTTTGGTATTGATGAAATAAAAGAAAAACAGTTCTTGATGAAAATAAACATTTGGACAAGTGATTGCAATCATATGCATTTCCATGAACATTTTAGAATTTATTAGCAGAAAGAAGTCTGGGATTAGCAAATACAAATATATATATATATATATATATATATATATATATATATATATATATATAGGGTGTCCATAAAGTCAGTGTGTAATTTAACATAGTTGTAACTTTGTAAGTATATGTGACAGAAAGAATTCGTAAAAAGGATTACAAAGGTTGATGTATGTAGTTTTTTTTTTTTTAGTCTTTAGAAGTTTTATTTTTGCCGTATTTGGGGAATTGAAAATCCACATGAGTCTGTTGAACATGAAAGAGATTCTCACGAAGTTAATGTGTGGTGTGCTTTGGAAAAAAATCGAGTCAAAGGGCCATTCTTTTTTGAAGGGCGTGTTGTTAATGGTGATAGCTATTTAGAAATACTGCAAAATTACTTTATTCCTCAACTTGAACAATTAGGACTGATAGAGAACACACTGTTTCAACAAGATGGTGCTCCTAGTCACTTTGCTTTGCATGTTAGACAGTTTCTACATGAGAAATCCCCTAACAGATGGATTGGAAGAGGTGGACCATTTTCTTTGCCTCCACGTTCGCCAGATTTGACTCCATTGGATTTCTTTTTATATAGACATGTGAAAACTAATGTTTATTCAACCAAACCTTGATCTTTAGAAGACTTGCAGGCGAGGATAACTGATGTGATTGCTGGTATTACTGAAAATCAACTTGAAAATGTTTTCCGAGAACTGCAGAATCTTTGTATTAGTAATGATGGTGGACATGTTGAAAATTAACAAGAACAATAAAAAATGTAAGTGCGTCCTCTTTCTAATCCTTTTTACAGATTCTAACTATCACATATACTTACAAAGTTATTTACTATTTTAAATTGCACATGGACTTTATGGACACCCTGTATATACCACCAGGGGGAGTATAGCCGCCTCAACCAGACAAACACAGGCAGAGACACAAGTCCAGGACACAACTCATGTTTATTTTTCTACGTGGAAAATGCTTTCTCTTGTTTCCCACCTCACAGCACAGTCACAATAAGTACAGTTCACAGCACTTTCTCCTCTTTCTTTCTCTTTCCTTCGCCTCCTCACCTCCTGGCAAGCTTCATTTTCTTCCACCCGACTCTGGCTCCCCAAGTAGTGGTTGCTGGCTTCTTTTATAAGGCACCCAGAAGTGCTCCAGGTGATCGATGACCTATTTAAGGCAGTGTGGACGTTGAAGTCGAAAACAACGGGATACAAAAACACCAATTTAAAATAAAAAGCAATTTCTTTATTCTTGGTGAGTTGAAGAGACTGCAGCTCAACCCCCACCCCCTCCCCCACCCACACCTCCGAAGAGACTGGAGACCCCAAACGAGCTCAGTGCCACTGACTGGTTAGAACAGACAGCCTGTCTAAAAGAAAAGAAATTCTCTCTTTATTTTACCTAGCTTATTCATTAGCCAAAGAGAAAAAAACATAACAGTTCATTTTGAGGTCATACATAGATTGTTGCAAGTTATGGTTACATCCTGATTTATTGCATACAGGAGTGCACAGAGTTTCTTACCAAAATAAAGAGTTATCAGGCACTCACATTCCTAATGAATACGCCGTTATCAGCTCACACACACAAGACCAGTTTAAAGCAGTTTCTTATAGTTCAGTACATTAGTTATAAAGAAATTACATTCTTATAGCTTTAATATCTTCATTAGATTACATTTGTTTGGTTAGATTAATAAATCCTTATTTATTAATTCATAAGTGACATATTTCTTATAGTTTAAAGCAAGAATTCAGAAACTATCACATTGATTTATAATATCACAGGGTGTTCTGTTAGTATCAAGAGGTCACCATTTTCTCATAAAAAATGCAAACCAGTCTCATATTCTCTGCACAAGCTTAATTCTTTTTCTACCTAAATGAAGAACAAATCATATAGAAATAATAAATCATATAGCTCTCTGCAGCATGATTAATACAAAATACAGTCCTTGGTATTTGTGAGTTAAATACTTATAATCATTACAGTTAATAATGTTTTTTCTTCTCAGCAGCACTTCCGCAGCACCAAACTCTAATTCGCATGGAGCACTGCGGGAGTCTGAGGCACAAGGTTCTCTAGGGGAGATAATGCTCTGGATACTCTCCCCCTGTCCTTCCAATGCAGAGGTGTCCCAGCCAGGAAAGGGCCCCAGCCGTATGCCTATATATATATATATATATATATATATATATATATATTAAAGCAGGAGAAGTTTGACATGCTGAGCTTAAAATGAAATAGAAATGTTACAAATGAATTACTTAGATTTCAAAGCTCTGGACTTGCAATTTGTTTCCATAGGAGTGCTTAATATTGCAATTTTTTGCTTTCTTTACAGTGTTAGTCCTAGTATTGGTTTTCAGAACAACGTGCAGCAGAAGATGGTGAAGCAGCTTGTGTTAGACAGTATGCTTTCATTTCATGGTACTTAGTATCAATCAACATGTAATGGTGGTGACTAAGTAATTATTGCAGTATAAAAATTATTTAAACAATCAAAATATATGATATCAACTAAAAAGAAAGTGTTAAAAATTAATAAATAAACTCAACAGAAAAGAGACAAAAATAAGTAAATAAATAAATAACCCCATCATAAGTCCTTAAAGATAAGTAGTGGACTTAAATATCTCTTAATCATTTAATTTAATACAAAAAATAATTTCACTTCAGAAATATTACACACAAAACAAAAACCAATAATAAACAATAACATACAGCCTAAACTCCTAAGTTAACTGTATACACAAAAATTAAAACTGACTTGAGAGGAGAATATTCTAAACACTCTAAATTAGTCCTAGAAATTTGATTCTGTTCATCTGGACAAAGTTTTTAAGTGGGAGAAATATTTCGAGACTTATCCAAGTCTCTTCCTCAGTCTCAATTGATTGCAGGTTTCCCCAACCTTATAAACAGTACCTTTGCTTAATCACAGAGACTAGCACCATTGACAAAGGGCCAGTTGATCAGTGATATGCAAATTGTCCACTGATTAGTAGACGTGTGAACCATTCATAGAGGGTTGAGGAATGGCTGCAATCACAGCATTGTAAGATGGCGACAGATGTACCCTTAGGCCCCCTCCTCTGTTCAGAGATGGTCGTTCCTTTTTCACGTAAATGGCCTCCTTGATTCCTCTCTCAAACCAGCGCTCCTCCGTGTCCAGGATGTGCACCTCTTCATCTTTAAAGGAGTGACCACTATCCTGTAGATGTAAATAGACTGCGGAGTCCTGGCCTGACGAGGAATATTTCTCCCACTTAAAAACTTTGTCCAGATGAACAGAATCAAATTTCTAGGATTTCCTTACCTGGATTATTGAGCATGCATCGAGACTCTAAATTAGAAAAATTTGTTCCTTCCTGTTGCACTTGTAATTTTAAAGTATGGGACCAGAACATGAAATAAAGTCAAAAAACAGACAATATTTGTAACCCAAAAGTTTCATAATCAAAGTTGATAGTAATCACATTGATAGTCAAAAAGACACTGAATAAAGTCTAAAGCCAGGAATTCAAACGACAAAGAAAATGTGAGAGAAACATGTTGTGTATTCACAATCTTGAACAACTAGAAAGTGCACAATACTGACCTTTTTATTGCTTTGACCCTGTAATGTCAGGCTCTGTACACTTCCTATTGATCCTACACAGCAATGACATAATAAAAACAAACAAGTGATCACTCAGATTCTGGCCTAACATTACGTCATTGTTTTCTGTATTCTTATGGAACCACAAAAAGTTTAGCCTCAAACATTCCACACTGATTAGAGAATGAACTGGAGTGGGATATCTCTTCCAGGTAATGGAGCTTTATCATAGGGCATTTCTGCTATGGCCTATTTTGACTTTACCACATTTATCCTTCCTGACTGCAGACTGAGAGTAAAGTGGCCAGCCAAGGATTCTTAACAGCTCTTCCTTTTACTCCAATAAAATTAAAATCCCAGGTATTGTATCATGACGAGGTGATAACTTATACATTAAATAATTGGATCAAATTTGGAACGGGTCCTCAGTGGCACTAGCATCTCCCTGTTTTCCAGATCTTGGCCCACTTTTCCAGATGTGTTGAAGGCAAGCATAACTGGATTAAGGCATCTCCAACCTTGGAGATATTCTTGATGATCCTAGCCTCTGTACATTTCAGTCCCTGAGTCACTGCTATGCTACTCCATCCTCTTACTTCTTTTTTTTACCATTTACTAAGTTCTGTCATTTAATATACCACTTCTATTACACCCTTTTATTAAAATGTATAACCGAGTACCCTTATACCCAAGACCAGTAGCAGCCCTCTCTTCAAGGTTGCACAACGCCTCCCGCTGTCCCCTAAGTTTATTTAACAAAACAACATCTCCATAACTCCTCCACTTCCATGGCCCGCCATTTTCAAAAATATTGCCAATTAGTCCAGGAATCCCAATCTTCAAATTATCTAGTTCATATTACTACTCAGGATTTACCTGATCCTTAGAAGATGATTTGCTTTGAGGCAAACCTCAGATGCTCTCTGCTTTCTATTTCAAACTAACGCTCTAGGTACCTTCCTTCGTACATTTGGGCAATGTGCCACCGCTGCTGCCCTTTCATCTAAAGCTGCTACCTTTATGTCTTCTATCTTTTCTATGGTTATGCCTCTGACACCTCCGATATTTTTATTGCTATGCCTTACTCCCCCACCTCTCAGTTTAAACAAAAGCTATTTTTACTTGGGACAATTCCTGTCAAATCAACTCTGGCCTTCTGTTGGAATTGACCATAATCTCTTTCTGTTAAAACTTGGAAGGTACTTTTAATCAGCCTTACCTGATTAGAGCTCTCATCTGCTAGAATTAATGAGGCATCTGGGACCAACACTGCCAAATGGCATTAACCTGATGATATAATATAGAACTAAACACCCAGTCATCCATGTTGATAACTGAAGCTGTGTCTCATGGGACGTAGGGTTTCCTGGTCTGACAGTGCTTCTTCTGTTCTGTTCAATCAGATCTTCCATCTTGTTTCAGATAAAATGTGAGGGTGTGGGTGAGCACTCAGGACAGTATTCTGTTGCTATCTAGTGGATAAAATAATATCAGGCTGCAAAAAAAAAAAATCAGGAATTTTTCTAAGCATTTTGCCACTCTTTTGTAACTTATCAATATTCATGAGTTGGGCGGAGCCTTTAACTAATACACACAATGTTATGTAAATGAAAGCTTTAAAGCCAGTTTTAGAACAAACTGAAACTGAACCATTAGTTGAATCAAGCAATAGAGATGACAATGTAAATTAGTCATCATCTGTTAACACAAAAAGTGAAACTGTTGTGTGACTGATCCACCATAATATGGCAGATAACTTCACAGTGTTCACAATGCAATGCTTATATCAGGGGAAATGCAGAAGTCACTAAGCCTTTCACTGTGGTAGCCTATAGTAACACAATGAGCATGTCCTTCGTAAAGATCAGGCAATGGCATTCTACCCTCTCATGTGCAAGTAATGGAAAAAATATTACAAGAAAAGTATGCAAACACACTCCTTCTGTCCTGATTGTGACGTTGGACTGTGCATTGAGGACTGTTTGAAAGCACGTCATATGAAGGATGTATACTACATTTGCATCATTATAGCAGTGAGCACTAGACATACCTTTCCTACTGTATTAATGTTGGCACACTGGTATTTACATGTTTCTGTTACACATAATAACAGTTTTTCTTGTTGAAAAAAATTAAAGGTTTTTGGCTCATTGTTCTGGAAATAAATATAATGCTAAGGATTCTACAAAAATATCAGCATATTGGGAGAATGTGATTAACCTTAAAATGAAATAGAAATGTTACAAATGAATTGCTTAGATTTCAAAGCTCTAATATAAATGCATACTTTTGTATTTAAAGCCAAAGGAAAACATAAAAGAAAAGATTAAATGGAGCAGCTGATCATAACACAGCTCTTTGAATATGATTATCAAACCTTATTACTAAACCTTAATTAATCCCTTGAAATAAAGCCTAAAGTGCAATCCCAAAGGACAAAACCAGAATTCAAAAACCAAGGAAATCTAAAAGAGGAAAGCCTAAACTCAAAAAAGCTACCAAAGGCAATGCTTGAACACTGCATTGTTGTTATCCTCTCTTCTGTTTGCTGTGATGCTATTAAAGTCAAAGCTATGTAATAATTGGCAGCGCCAGGGAAGTAAGCAAAAAGTAAGGGGCATGCCATGTTAGACTAGAAAATAAGGAACAGGATTAACAGTTAAACAAAGTCTTATTACAAAAGCAAAAAGTGGGAAGAAGCTGAACAAGCCAGTCTAGTACTCTGATGTGGAAGGTATCAAGTTGATTAAAGTATTGTTTGCAGATTAAGGTACTAATACTTTAGAAAACTAAGAGGCATGGGAGGAAGAAAAAACACATTATAGCTCTTTCTAATTATGAATTTATTTCAGAATAAATGAATAAAGGTTAAGTGACTTTCACAGGGTCACACAATGAGCCATGTCAGGAACTCAACCAATAATCTTAAGGCTTAAAGTCCAATGCGTTAGCCACTTCTGTATTTCCTGCCTCTTCTAGCTATGTTAAAAATAAAATTGAAAGTGACTTGTAAACAGCTGCACATGAATATGACAATATGGCAATAACAGAAATCTTTTCAAATAAAACAGAAGGGAACAATTATAATATAAATGGATACACTATTTATACAAAACAGGCAAGTTTGAAAAGGTGGAAGCGTAATCATACACCGCAATGAAAATTTATACAGAAAGCTGTTTCAAATGGAAACTGGGTAAAATTTGAATTAGAATATTGCGGTAGAACAGAAAACTGAACAGACAGAGGTTAGATGTCGGAAATGTGCTATAGTCTCCCTAATGCAGAGTTAGTTGGAAGAAGAAGTGAAACCACTGGAAATGGTATTTCCGAAATGTGCATGCCTTAGGACATCTCTATGTAGGAGGACACCAGAATTGCCTTAAACAAAACATGCCTGGAGATCAGGTGACAAAACCAAGATGTTAAGCAAAAACCAAAGTCAAAAATTCAAAGATCAAAGTTGTAACCAAAAGCACAAAAAGGACTGGAATTTTAAGCACACAAGATATTTATGGGTAATTTGTGAACTCATATATGGAAGAGATGCTACAGGTGACAGTTTAACCTGGTACCAATTAGTTTTAGGGTTGTGACTTTGATAGCCTTCCCACTTACTGTAACAGCATCTCTCACAACAGGATACAAAATGGTGACACTCACAATATGCAAAACGACTGCAGAAATGGTTTAAAATAATTATAATATTTATATAATTTATATATTTACTTATAAAATTTAAACTAGGCACTGTAGCTTGAATATGATAATAAAAATGGGTTTCATGACCAAAACAAAAAATTAAAAAAAATTTGTTTTGACAATTAAACAAGAAAGAAATGATACCCTAATGCCTGCTTTGTGTTCTGCTCTCCAGAATGCTATGTTCTGTTATGTTACAGAATATTATAATCTGTTTATTGATAATTAAATTCAGGCACAGCACACAGAACCCAACCTCTTGACAACTAAATACCACAGCTAGATACTACAACAGAATTACTAGCTGCGATAAACTCACTTCAGAGTGGGAAAGCAGAAGACCCTGATAGATAGATAGATAGATAGATAGATAGATAGATAGATAGATAGATAGATAGATAGATAGATAGATAGATAGATAGATAGATAGATAGATACTTTATTAATCCCAAGGGGAAATTCACATTCTCCAGCAGCAGCATACTGATACAAAAAACAATATTAAATTAAAGATTGATAATAATGCAGGTAAAAACAGACAATAACTTTGTATAATGTTAATGTTTACACCCCCGGGTGGAATTGAAGAGTCGCATATTTTGGGGGAGGAATGATCTTCTCAGTCTATCAGTGGAGCAGGACAGTGACAGCAGTCACTGATGGCTACCCTGTCGGATTTTATAAAAAATTCTCAATTAAGTTAGCTCCCCTTTTATTAGCAATATTTACAGAAGCTAGAGACAATACAATTCTACCTCAAACATTTCACCATGTATTAATTACCATATTTCCTAAGCAAAATAAGGACTTATTACAATGTGCATCATACAGACCAAACTCACTTCTGAATAATGATGTTAAGATACTCTCCAAAGTCATAGCCGGAAGGATTGAGAAAGTGCTTCCTCCGGTAGTATCACAAGAGCAAACTGGATTTTTGAAAGGCAGACACTTAGCTTCCAATCTTCGATGCCTGTTTAATGTAATATATTCACCCACAAAGTCAAACACCCTGGAGATATTATTACACTGGTATACAGTGATTTTGGTGGCAACGATGTCTGAACGGTTTTATATTAAGTTTATGGTGCTGATTAAGAATATGACTTTGGTTTTGCCTGCGGTGGGCTGGCGCCCTGCCCGAGGTTTGTTTCCTGCCTTGCGCCCTGTGTTGGCTGGGATTGTCTCCAGCAGACCCCTGTGACCCTGTAGTTAGGATATAGCAGGTTGTATAATGGTTGGATGGATGGACTTTGGTTTTGCCAGATTGGCTCTAGTTTCTAAAATATTTAATAGTTAATTGATTAATTAATGCAACACGTTTGAAAAGCATTCGGAATTGCAAGAATATTTTTATTTTAGTTACAACTAGTAAGTAAACAGTCTAACATCATACAAAAAAGAAATTAAAAATATCTAACAGTGACAGGAAAAAAGTTATGTATGATTTGATTAATTAATACAATATTAATTAGTTATTAATTGTTATTAATGTCAATGCTTCAAAAAACGCTGTTTATGCTATTTCCTTTTATGTGTGTTATCAGGACAATCACGTTGGAGACTCCAACAGTAGTCTGCCATCATGTGTATGTCCCATCTGCCTTGATATCTCTCCTCCATCACCTTCATATCCTGGTGGAACCTCTCGCCTTGTTCCTCGCTGAAGTCTCCAAGGTTATCTGGAAATCTTTTTAAATGGCTATGGAGATAGTGCATCTTTATGCTCATATTAACTCCAAAATTTCTGAAGTTAGCAAGCATATCTTGCACCAGTTCTTCATAATTGTCTGCTCTGTGATTACCCAAGTAGTTCTTCACAACAGAGACAAAACTCTTCCAGGCCGAAGCCTCAGTGTCATTCATACATTTGGTAAAATTGGAATTGTTCATGAGTTTACGAATCTGAGGACCATCAAAGATTCCAGCTTTTAGTTTTTCCATGCTCAGTCCGGGGAATGATCTACAAGTGTACTTGAAGCAATTACCTGTTTTGTCCAAAGCCCTAACAAATTGCTTCATCAATCCTAGCTTAATATGAAGCGGTGGGAGAATGATTTTGTTCTTGTCCACCAGCGGCTTGTTGATGATATTCACAGCGCCAACAATCATTTCTTCCCTTGTAGGCCATGACACTTTTGTCTAATGATCTTGCTTTGCCCTGCTATCCCAGAGGCACATGAAGCATGGGTATTTTGTGTATCCAGATTGCTGTCCAAGCAAGAAGTTCACCATCTTCAGATCAACACAAAAATCGACCACTGATGTTCATGATAACGGATTTTCTGTAATACGATTTTTCATATTCTTCTTTAAGTTTTGTTGAGTGAGCAATGGGAAGAGACGCATAACGGTTACCATTGTGCAAGAGAACACATTTCAAGCTTCTAATGGAGCTGTCTATAAAAAGCCGCCAGTCTTCTGGTCGATATTCTGTTGGTTCCATTTGAAGTACAATTCCTGGGATATCATTTCAGTATACATGTTCTTCGTCTTGGTTGAAATATGAGAGAAGCCTCTCTTCTCTTGTCCAATAGGCTGTAATTTTAACATCCGCCTTTATAAGATTTCGTTCATTAAGTCTGGACGCTAAAAGTTCAGATGCTTGCTTGGACAGATGTAAGTCTCGAATCAGGTCATTGAGTTCTTTTTAGCTTAATGGTTGAGGCATCGAAGAGCTTCCCTCAAATTCACTTCCACTGCTACTCTCTGCCATACACTCCAATCCTTGCCTTTCTTCAGAGTCTGACAGTGGCTGGTTTGCTAGTCTGGTAAACACTGGTATGGGAACATCATTGCCATATGGAATAGGTTGTCTTGCTGATTCCAAATCAGGATAATCCCACCAAGCTTTCTTGTAACTATTAAAGCCTTTAATCTTTAAAACACAAAAATAACAATCATCATGGTGGTTTTTCGGTTCTCTCCATACCATTGGCACACCAAAGTTTAAACTTTTTCTTTTACCTGTTGTCTAATGTCGTAGGTGCTCCACACATGTTTTGCAAACAATATGTGGAGCCCAAGACTTATCCTGGTCTCCAAGCTGTACTCCAAAATAAGCCAGGTATACTTGATGCACAAAGTCTGTGATATTTCTTCTTTGTGTTTCAACCATGTACTCTCCACAGATGTAGCAGAATACATCAGGATTGTTGATGCAGGCTCTTCTTGATCAAGTCATAATTTGTACATGTATTTATATACTTATTAAGGCAGAACTTTTGGGTATAAACCAAGACTGGGTTGACAAACTTATACTGTGGCTGACTTCTTTGCTCTGCAAATTCACAGTTGAATTCTGGCTTCAAAAACTCGCTTTTATAGCATTGTAGGCCTACAAATTGAAATAGAAAATAATTATATGGGATATTTCATTACCTAAGACACTGTTAAAGAGTCAAAAGACAGACTAAAAGCTATTGCATTTGTTGTCAATTATCTCAAAAACTAGAACCAATTCAGCCAAAGTAATGGGATTTTTGAATTCAGCACCCTCAAAATACCCTAGATCCATTCAAAAAGCCTTGGCACCTGAAAAAAAAATAATTTTGTAGACCTGTGATCATTGGATGCAGAAAAAGCATTTGATATGGCTGAATGGATCAAATTACGGTATACTAGTCCAGAAGCTTATGTCTGTATTAACAACATTATTTCAGACTACTTCAAACTAGAAAGGGATACTAGAAAAGGATGCCCTTTGTCACCACTGCTTTTTGCAATCTCCATTGAGCCACTAGCAGTTCACTGTCAAAATGCTTATGAGATAAAGGGGATTAACAGAGAAGGACTTGAACAGAAAATTTCTCTGTATGCAGACGATATGGTACTGTATACAGTATATCATAACCACAAAACACTGTGCCTGCAGTCCTAACAGCACTAACAGAATTTCAAAAGATTTCTGGTCTCAGAATTAATTTGAATAAAACTTTGCTCTTTCCAGTGAACACTCAAGCACACAACATTAGATTGGACACTTTCCTTTTTATCATTGCAGTTCAGTTTAAATAAAATCACAAGTAAGCATAAAGCTCTTTATCAACAAATTTTTGCTGTCTGCATGGAAAAATGTAAATAAGACCCACATAGATTGTCCACCCTTCATCACACTTTACCTGGAAGAATTAACACTGTCAAGGTGAATATCCTTCCTAGGCTTCTTCTTCTGTGTCAAAGCATTCCAATATACATCAATACGTAATTTTTAAGAAGTTAGATTCATTCATAACCTCATTTATTTGGAATTCAAAACATCCACGTACCTAAAGGGCAACCCTACAAAGACCTAAGGCAGAAGGTGGCATGGCTTTACCTAACTTTCAGTTTTACTACTGGGAGGGAAATACACAAGCTATAAAAACCTGGACATTGACACAAACATACACAGGCTTGGTCCACAAAAGAAATAAAATCCTGCAGTACTTCTTTATATTCCTTGCTTTGTATCCCAGTAAATACAAGTTATTACCAATATAATAACAACCCAATTGTGCTTCATTCACTCAGAATATGGAACCAATGCAGGAAGTATTTTAAAACAGAGAAGCTTTTATCTGTGGCACTTCTGCACAATAACCACCTTTTTCCACCATCTCAAATGTACACAGTTTTTAATGTCTGGAAAACATTCAGGATTAAATCACTTAGAGATCTGTAAATTGACAAAGTCTTCGCATTCTATGAACAATTACACTCCAAATTTAACTTTCCAGCAACACATTTCTTTCTCTACCTCCAAATTAGAAACTTTGATAAATAAAAGCTGCCCAATTTTCCTCACCTCCCACCAACCTCTATTCCGGAAAAAATATTGATCAGTCTTGAGGATTATTTAAAATTGGAAAAAATCTAATTTTCACTTAGAGGATCTGTATAAAAGTTTTTTAAAACCTGGCAGGATCTAATAAATAACATTTTAGAATTAGCATTTAAATTGAGGAAGTGGATTCTCTTCCCTTTTTTATTCTAATTATTTTATTTATTTACTTATTTTTCCTATTATTAAAGTTTTACTCTGTTGGCCTAGCTCTCTTTCTCATGGGTGGGGATTGATTTGATTCAAACCTATTTTTGTAAAATTGGACTTGCTTGTATGGATGTTATTTGATTTTAATAAATTCAATAAAATGTTTAAAAAAAATGAATACATTCAGGATCAAAGTCACAGGAGGCTGGAGTCTATTCCAGAAGCCCGCAATGAGAGTTTGTTCCTCATTTGTGATGACTTTTTCCATAATGAGTTTCAACCCAGAATTTCAAAATGTTAAATTGTGTCTCTGGAATTAACATATCATTTTCTTTTGGTTTGACTAGTGTCCGGTAGTGGTTACCGCAGACAATTTAGCGACTTTTTAAGGAAATGTTGACTTCATTATGAAATGTAATAATCTCTCTCTCGCTCTCTTTCTCTCTCTCTCAATATATATACACACAGGAAGCTCTGCAGTCTACTTGTGACTTCATGCTGTAGGAAGATAAGTAAATAAATCAAGGAAAATAGGTAAATAACATTTGATTTGGCTTTTATATAAGTAACATGTCCTGCGGTGGGTTGGCACCCTGCCCGGGATTGGTTCCTGCCTTGTGCCCTGTGTTGGCTGGGATTGGCTCCAGCAGACCCCCGTGACCCTGTGTTCGGATTCAGCGGGTTGGAAAATGGATGGATGGATAAGTAACATGCAAATGTTCTTCATGTAAAGACCATCAGAAAACATAATCAAAAACAGGACTTTGCACGATACCTTAGCAAGCTTTGTAAGCGCTGCTTTTTCTTTGAAGGATGTGCATGTGGCACTTTGACTGGCAGGATGATGCCTGACCTGTTGCTGCATCCAAATGGTGCCATCTTTCGCCTTTACTCCTGGTGGACGTTTCTTGCGGGGAGAGCTTCTGTTCTCTTTCTCCGATTTAGAAACCTTATCATCATCTGAGTTCTCTGTTATAGCACGTCTTTTTGTGAAAACAGAAGTTGTCAGATCAAGGGGAGTGTGAACATGACTGGGAGAATAAAACTGAAATTTAAAAAAATGCTAACCTTTACAAGTACCGAAAATTTACACCGGCTGTTACAGACTCAAATTAAATGTATGTTTTTATTGTATAATATTCACAATAAGAGCAGCTCACTTCTCAAAACGGAGGCGTCTGAGATTAAAACCGGTGACCTTTTGATTACCAGTCAGCAGTTCTTACTGTTACGCCCCCAAAGCAGTCGTATTCTCATTCTTTCCTAGGGCACGAAGCGGAAGTGGAAGCAGACAATGGCCAACAGTGAGATGAACTGTGTCGTCAAAGAACTCCAGGCTCTCGACATCCAGATCCAGAAACTTCTGTCCAGACGGAGGTACCTGAGGGATTTGAAGGCTTGTATGCTGGAAAAATCCTTCCCGACATCTGAAATCATCACAGCAAATTGCGGTTCAGTTACATCGACTCCACGCTGTGCTACTCACTTTCAAGGCCAAGTGAGCTTTATCCCCATGCCTTGTCGTCGGAGTGACGACATCAATGATGAAGAACTTGGCCTGAACTTGGCCTGTTTCAGCTATGCAGACGGGAGTTAAAGGCTAGAACACCTCCATCGGCACAGGCAAGCATCTCCACCCAGAACCGGTTCGACCCTCTCCACGCACAAGAGGCACAAGAACAGGTCAGTAGGATCCACTGTGATATACGCTGGGGTAAGCAACGTGAGACACCAACAGTCGGAGATTCTCAAGGTGGACTTCTCAGCACTAATTAAAGCCATGACGGAGAGGACCCCAGCTGCAAGAATCTTCATCTCGGGTCCCCTACCTCTCGTCAGAAGATCGAACGAGTACTACAGTTGTCTGCTGGCATTAAACATCTGACTGAAAGGCTTCTGCGGGAATCAAAACATCGGGTTCATAGACAACTGAGACCTCTTCCGGGAGAGGCCACGTTTCTTCAAGCGGGATGGTCTGCATCCAAATAGATTCACCGGCCGGGTCCTCTCCGAAAACATTGCTAAGGTAATTTGTCTCTCTTGACTGTCTATTTTTACTCCTAACCCTTTCCATAATGCTTTGCTAGGACGTGATAATTGTGTAACAAAATCTTCCTCCAAAGTGCACTGTATTAATACTGTAATAACTAACCTCAATGCATGTAAAAAAACTAGGCAGTGCAGCATAAATACGAATAACTTAATTACAATTACACCTCTTGATGAACAATGTATTAAAACTATAAAAACAGATTACAGAGTAAGTAAAAAATATGCACAGAGTGGCGCAAATAAAAATAACTTAATTTTTATCTCAAATACCCATAACACACATACAATTCAGTTCTGCCCCTCCTGAAAAATTAAATATGGCTTTATTAAATGTTACAGCATTAAACAACAAGATGTTTTCCATCAATGATCTTATTAGTGATAGGAAAATTTATTTTATTGCACTAAGTGAAACGTAGCTTAGCTCTGATGGCGCGGCTGTTTTAATCGAATCTGCGCTTCTGAATTACAACTTTGCTCATGCGGATCGCCAAGGTAAGAAAGGCGGCAGTTTAGCAAACATTTACTCTATTCGGTTAGAGTGTAAAGATGTCGGTTTTGGCAAATTCAAGTCCTTTGAGTATCTTGCCGTTGTTATTCATGGAGTTTCTCAGTTTCTAGTATTATTCGTGTATAGACCTCCTAAATACAATGCGTCTTTCTTTGAGGAATTCTCAGACTTGGTGTCAATTGTAATTATGAACTATGACACGTTCCTAATAGTCAATGACGTTAACTTTCATATCGATAATCAGTGTGACCCGAAAGTAGAAGAATTCATTAAACCTCCTGGACTCTTTTGATTTGAGCCAGCACATTAGTCAGCCTACACACAAAGCAGGTCATATGTTAGATTTAGTAATTACTAAAGGACTAAAAGTTATTGTGAAGCAGATCATTGATATTGGTCTATCAGACCATTTTCTCTTACTATTTAATATAGAAATAATGATAGAAAATATTCACAAGAAACACATTGTTAAAAAACGCTTCTTTGATTCATTAGCAGCTTCAAAATTTACAAACATTCTAAGCAACCAGTCCATTTGTAGTGCTTACTACAATAGTGAGAATAATGTAAATAGTAAGGTGGAAAATTTTAATACTAAGGTGAGAGCTGCTGCTGACATAGTCGCACCTGAAAAGATAGTTAAAAAATCTTCTAGCACTGTTATACCATGGAAGACCCAAAGAGTGTCTGATCTAAAGAGAACATGCCGGAGTGCTGAATGTAAATGAAGAAAAACTAAACTGATTATCCACTATGAGATACTGAAGGTTAAAATAACAGAATACAACAACATAGTCCATCTTGAGAGGCAGTGTTATTTCTCTAGAATTATAAATAACAATGCTAGTAATCCCAGAGTCTTGTTCTCTACTATTGATCGTCTGCTAAATCCAGGTCACTCAATGGAATGCCTCCAAAACACTTCCAGTGAAACTTGTGAGGCTTTTGCTGTATTTTTTAATCAAAAAATTAATGATATTAAAAATAATATAGTACATCTCCCCAATACTGATCCTGTTAAACCCTGGTACTCCATTATAAACAAATTAAATTCTTTCACCAGGATAGATTTACCTGATTTATATAAAATTATTTTTCAACTGAGACCCTCCACCTGTGTCCTTGACCCAATACCAACAAGTTTTTTCAAAGAAGTATTGGACGTGCTAATTGATAGTATTCTTGACATAGTAAATTCATCATTAGATACGGGGGTCTTCCCAGACTGTCTTAAGACTGCTGTAGTTAAACCCCTGCTCAAGAAAAATAATCTTGACTCCTCTGCTTTGGAAAATTTTAGACCTATTTCTAATCTGCCTTTCTTAAGTAAAATTCTAGAGAAGACAGTCATTATGCAGCTAAATGACCACCTCAATAAACATGTTATTCTTGATAAGTTTCAGTTGGTTTCAGAACAAATCACAGTACATAAATTGCACTCATTAAAGCAGTAAATGACTTGCGGGTACATGCAGACAGAGGCCGTTTATCTGTTCTTATCCTCTTAGATCTGAGTGCCACATTTGATACCATTGATCACAATATTCTTAGAAATCGCCTTAGTCAATGGTTGAGCCTCTCTGGCAGGGTCTTAAATTGGTTTGATTCCTACCTGGCAGGTAGAAAATTCTTTGTTAGTTGTCATAATTATACGTCAAAGACCCATGATATTCTATATGGTGTTCCACAAGGCTCTATCCTGGGTCCACTCCTCTTTTCGATTTACATGCTTCCGTTAGGTCAGATTACCTCAAGGCATAATGTGAGCTACCACAGCTATGCTGATGACACACAACTGTATTTATCAACAGCGCCTGACGACCCCGACTCTCTTGCTTCACTGATACAAGGTCTCACTTGTGTTACCGAATGGATGAGTAGTAATTTTCTCAAACTTAATAGAAAGAAAACAGAAATTTTAGTGATTGGCAATAATGGATATAATGAGGTTATTAGAAATAAACTTGATGCTTTAGGATTAACACTAGAATTACCAGAGCCTATGAAAAAACTCGTAGATCCGGCCCACAGGCCCAGACGCTCTCCATCAGCGTCTTTTGTTCTGCAAATGTGCCGATAAAGACAAGCAGCAAGCAGCCTACTATTCCATCCCCCCACAGCCGCAGAACATGCACAAAGTTCTCCCAGCTCATGCCTTGATTGATTATGGGGGAGTGAAGTGCTGGAGTTTTAGAGTGGAAATAATAGATCATTATTTGGAATACATGCATTTCATGTGTGTTCAGTTTCTACAATAATCTGTGTAAACACATTGTTAAAACAGAATTGTTTTTCATATTTTAGTAGTAAATGACAAAATGTTGGCATAAACTATATAATGTGTGAAGCCTGAAGTCCAAAGATCAAATAAACACTTTCACAAAAGGTTCAAGGATAAGACAACAGCTTCCGTGGCGTAGCAGTAAGATTTCCTGACTTGTGATCAAGAGTTCCCGGTTCAATCCCGACTACCTCCTATATTTGCCGTTTTCTGTAGTGAGCTGCTCTTATTCTTAATATTATACAGTACACACATGCATTTGGTTTGCGTCTGTAGCAGACAATGTACATTTATAGTACAGTAATCCCTCGCTATATCGCACTTCGACTTTCGCAGCTTTACTCCATCGCGGATTTTATATGTAAGCATATTTAAATATACAGTATATCGCGGAGGTAATTTGTGTTAAGTAGAATGCCTAGAGGGGGCTGGGTGGTCTCGTGGTCTGGAACCCCTGCAGATTTTATTTTTGTTCTCCAGCCGTCTGGAGGTTTTTTTTTTGTTTTTTTCTGTCCTCCTTGGCCATCGGACCTTACTTTTATTCTATGTTAATTAGTGTTCCCTAATTTTAATAATTTTGTCTATTTTCTCTTTCTTCATCATGTAAAGCACTTTGAGCTGCATTGTTTGTATGAAAATGTGTTATAGAAATAAATGTTGTCATTGTTGTTGCATTAAAGGCATGTCAATGTCACAACCTCACGCAAGTTCTTTCTCTGCAGTTATATTCTTGAATAAAAGTGCACTTGTTTTGTTATACTTGTACCTTTTGTGAAAGTGTTTATTTGATATTTGGACTTCAGGCTTCACACATTATACACTTCATGTCTACATTTTGTTAATTATTACTAAAACATGAAAAACGTTTCTGTTTTAACGATGTGTTTACATAGATTGTTGTAGACACAGAACACACATGAAATGCATGTGTTCTAAATAACGATATATTATTTACTCTATACAACTCCAGGCACCTCACAGGCAGGTAAATAAAACTGAGAGAACTTTCTACCCTTTCTGCGGCGGTGGGGGAATGGTATATCAGGCTGCTTGCTGCTTTTGCTGATCGACAAATTTACAACAAAAAAGATGCTGATGGAGAGGTGTGAAAGGATTTAAGGTGGACCGGGATTATGAATTTTTTCATAGGCTTTGATAATTACTGTATAGTGTTAATAAAAGGGTACCGACTTGTCCAGGTGAGTTGGAGTTGGGAGGACGTAGAGCAACACTCGACTGGACGGTTGTGCGGTTGTGAAAAGAGAGGTATTGGAGAGAAAGAGAGAAAGGATATTTGTGCTTGTGATTTTTGTTACTTTGTGGAAAAATGTTTAATAAACATTTCTTTATTTGGTCCCGGGAATCTGTGTGATTGTGTTTTGAAGGTTTGGGGCTTGCTGATGCACCAGTTTCCATCACAATATATATTGCCACAGACATACACAGGAGACAGTTTATAGGCTCAAATTAATGTGTTTCTTTGCCGGACCAGGAGTTGGCGCCGTACTCTTAACTCTTTCTCCTCTTTTCCTTTGCAAACTATCAGAAGAGCCAGCCTCCTAAAAACATCACTTATGATTCCAATCCCCATGAACTCGCCTCCTAAGTTCTCACTTCAGGTTTCTATCCTCATGAATCTTTCTCTTCTTACCGACTAAATATATAACAGCCATGTTTTCTGTTTCACCTCAGTTCTTTTTTGATGTGTACCCATTTGATGTATAATGGGTATGTATAAGGGTATAGGATTCTTCCACTTGAGGAGAAGACGAGGAGTAAATTGTATTTATAGTGTAATAACAGATTTTTCTTGACAGCATGTTGTCCCTTCTGGGGTTTCTCTGACTAGTGCAATCACAGGATTTGGAGTAACAGTGGATCCAAAACTGTTGAACAAATAAGCTAAGATTTTTTTTTCCTCCAATATAATTTCTGTATCGGACATTCATAAAAAATATATCCTAGTCAGGAAGATGTTTGATAGCATTGTTCAAAATGAAGAAAGCTATATGTGAAATTTGCAATTTTGTCCCTTTTTTCATGGGTTTTTTGTAGGCATTCCATTCCTGTTTCCATCATGAAGATGTGTTTTTAGGTTAACTGACAATTTTACCCGACCCTTGTTAGTAAGTGTGATTGCACATATGAGGGTACCCTACAATCAGCTGGCATCCCATCCAAAGTCGATTTCTTACCTTTCACCTAATATAACCAAAAATTAGGCTTGGCCTTCTAGAAGCATTATAATAGAAAAACTGGATTTACAATGCAATGAAATGGAATGAAATAACAAAAGCTGAAATCATCAAAGAGTAGTGTGCGGAACCCATGTAAGATGCATTTGAAAAAAGTGCACATCAAAGAGCATTTTTAGTAGAATCAGGCACAGGAGTGAGTTTTAAAATAGCTGCTCGCTAACAGATATCAAAGCTTTTTAAAATAATAGCTTTATGACATAACTCAAGTTTCAGCAGTTGAATAAAAACCTTACTCCTAAGCAGCTCATTCTTTTGAACATTTCACCTGTCTTGAACAGGCCAATGACAAAATAATTGTATGGTTTAAAATGTGAATAAAATTTCAATCAATAATATTCTGTATAAAGACAGTGTCTCATTTATGGACTGTGGCTTATACAGTACACCTTATAATAGTTACTGCTTATTGATGGAAACTTATTTCTATCCTCATACATCAGAAATCATTGCAATAACATTTTGTATTTTCAAATCAATTTGTCTATTTCAAAGTCACTGTTGTTAGGGTTAGGGGTAGGGGTAGGCTTAAGGTTAGACATAAATATACCAAAGTATTTTGCAGAACACAATAAAATATAAAAGACAGTTAGGAACAAGGATCAGCAATGATTAATGTAAAACTATAGTTTAACACATGAGATCTCATCGGATATGCCATACTTTTGTTTCCTATGGATCCAAGCACTAAGACCAGTAACACGCATAAAAATAAAAGTCCCAATAAAAGGCAATCCACACCTGAACTCTTATGAATAATAAAAAATCTATGAGTGCATTTATCAGAAAAAGCATTTAACAAAACAAAAATGTAAAAATCAAATAATATATAGAATTAAGAATTAGTTCATGATAAACAAATGAGATACCTAAATTGAAGCTGTAACCACAAGGGGGCGCCAGACAGCCCAAAACTACAGACACTATAAAAAACACTCAATTTATGAATAAAATAATGGTATTTTATTGTCTTCAAAAACTTCTTCCCAATCCTATTCAATCAATCAGCCACCATAAAAATATAAGAAAGCAAAATAAACCAGCAAGTCTTCCTCCTTCTCCACTTCCGCTGAGTTCTGCCTGCTGCCATACTTCCTTTAATGCTTCCGCTGTCATTCTGTCTCCTTTAGGAAGCATTTCCAGGCCATAGACAAAGTAGGATGGTCCTCTCCCGACAGTACCCTCTACCAATTCAAAGGGAACCCGACAGGGCTGCAATTCCAGACTCCATTTCCCTAGCACCATTGCAGGTCTCCCAACTGGGTTCTCATGCGAGGATCGCTGCCACCTAGTGCATGGGAGATGGAACCACTTTCAAGTTCTGGCTTCAGCTGATCCATCCATTATTTTATCTTAACTGGGTGCAATTTTATTTCTTCGTCCTGCTGGCCAATTTGTTTGCATCGTTACAAAGGCCTTCCATCTGGTTAATGGTACATACTCTGCTCTGACTGGGATGTTCGTTCGCCTTCTAAAAAGTTATTCAAAAAAATGAAGCAAGACTCAAAGAGAGAAAATGCACCTTAATAGATTTATAGAATCATTATTGGCAGGTGTACAGAGTCTAACATGTCACCTTACCTGTAAAATCTTACAAGTTGTTTACCACTTTGCAGACTGAATAGTGCAATTCCATATTCTCTTGAGCACAACAACAGAGAGTACTATTAAGTGGTATAATTATGAGAGACGGCAAGTTGACAACAGAGACAAGTAAAACAACATCAAGTAATTCTTGTGTGTTCTCAACACTGAGGCATTATTGACACTCATACTTCCGCTACTGCACATACACTAGGCACAAGAATTCAAGATATAGGCAAAAGGAGGCATTCCGATTAACTATGTGGACTTCGTTCATATACCATAACATTATTTCTGTGAAAGCTGCTTGTGTTTAAAGCAATTAAATCCATTTACATTGTTTCCAAATAAATTGTACCTCTAAGTGTGACACCCAAGAAATGTAACTTAGATGTAATATAAAATGACACATATGAATATTTTAAGTAGAGTTTTCAGTTTAACCTAGCTTAAGTAGCACTGTATCCAATAATTTTAAGTGTAAAACAAAAAACAGGCTGGACCTTGGAACAATGGACTTGGGGTAGAGCATACAGAAGATTAAATACATTGTGATAATTGCCCGGACATCACCAGTCGGAGACCAGGGGGGTATTTTTCGTACGTTGCTTAAACCATCCGAGATCAGGTGCCTCATCTTGGATGAGTTAATGCCAGTGAAACTTATCCAGATAAGTCGGTTTTTCAAACGCAGCTGTGTATTAGATTAGTGTAGCTGGATCTAATCATACGAGATGAATGCACGCGCCCGCGCTGAGTGAAAAGCCCATATATATTGAGTATAGAAAACATGATCAGCAAGTCTTTGACAGGCTGTAACAAAATGACGAAAGAACGGGCGCATTTTTTTTTTCACACATGCGGCGCAAGACCTTTTATTCGAAGGACATGAAGAATTTCAAGATTTAATATGCACAAGCGGTAACGCTGCAAAAGCAGCCCAAACCAGAAAAGACAGCTGGCAAAAAGTGGCCATCAAATTAAACGCTAAGTAGTGTGCATTGTACTTACTGAATGCAGCGTTTCATTTCCTATGTGTCAGATTAATTATTATTTAATATGTCATAATTCCAGATCAAACGTGAGCACAAGAACATGGGAACAGGTTAAAGTGAAGTACAAGAATATACTTCAAACTGGTAAATATTGGTATATAACTATTTAAAGAATTGTTGACATAAAGAATCATATATAACATAAAAAAAACATTCATTTTAAAGCTAATAAGGAGGCAGACAAGCAAAAAACAGGTGGAGGTCCACGCGGTCCAGACCCAACCCCTGCAGAACAGTTGGCTCTCCAGCAAAATGCCCATCGCCCTGTTTCTGAGGGCATTCCAGGGGGAAGCTCCTCCTCAGAACCAGTGGCAGGATGCAGTGGTCACTTCATTTCAGGTAAAGGATGGTCATTGCATATATTTGTCCTCAATGTGTGCCATAGGTATGTGCCATATAGCCCTCTTTTTTGTTGGGTCAGTTGCAGGGAATGTCATATCCCTTGAACCTGTGTCTGACCAACGAGATATTGATGAAGGTCAAATATTTGATGAAGACACTGTGTCTGATTATTCATCAGGAGGAGAGGTACATTTTCAAAATAATGTTTGATCAAACTCCACTCTGATCAGTCCCATGTGCCCCCAATCACATTTGGAAATCCTTGGTAATGAGAATGTTAGGCTGATTGTGGATTCTTTATGGAACTGTGGGTGTTTTTGCCTGTGTATTACCTACCTGCAATGGCATGATACGCCTCTTTTATTGTCTGCACACGCAGGTGTCCAGGAAACACAATGAAAACCCGAAGGAAATATTTCAGAGCCAAACAGACTTTACGAATTGCCTGGCAACCTGCACTTTTCGATAGATGTTCTGCATCGCCTACAGTATATAAAAAAGTGCCCCTTGCAAGAAACCTCAAAGCAATGCATACTGTCTGTGTGGTTGTGAGAGCCCGACTTCGCCGAGTTTGACTTCAAATATACGGAGCTAATAAATCTTTGAGGTTCAATATTCCCCCTCGGCTAAAGCGGTATCTTTCGTACAGAATTTCCTCCAGGAGCAATAAAGGATCTTGCCGATTGCGCGAAACCCTCTCTATATGAAAATCTCTTCGTATAATTTGCGCACCAATATCAATTGGTCGCTCATTCATGAACGGCGAAGCCCTGACTGGATGACTTCCACGCACCGTCACTGATCACGTGTGTAAACTAATCCTTGTTTACATAGAACAAACCTGCTCCGAGCAGGTTTGCGGATTTGGATGTGTTGCTATGACAACACTTCCAGCAAGAGTTTCAAAAAACCGACAGATCCAGGATCAGGCCAAATCGTCAACAATTACATCCGGCTAAGCGAGTAATCCACGTACGAAAAATACCCCCCACATCTTTATCCAAACCATGCTTTATTTTTCTTCTCCACACAACACAAACTCAGTCCCACACAACAACAATGTGCTTTCAGCCCCAGTCACCTTTTTCCTGGGCCTTCTCTCTCCTCGTCCCTGGGCCACCTGCACTGTCTCTCCAGGAGCTTCGTCCTGCTCCTGCTCCCGACTCCAGCTCAATGACAGGAGGGAGGCGGCCCCATTTATCCTCACCCGGATGAGGTCCAGGTGCCCTACCTGACATCACGTCCTAGTGTGGCGGAGGTGTCAGGAGAGCACCCGGAAGCACTCCGGGTGACCCTGGAAGGATCGTCCTCCATATGTGTGGCAGAAGTAAATAAGTCCCGGGCTTCATGAGGCTCGGGGCGCCCCCTGGCGGTGACCAGAGGCCCCAACGGTCTTGAGCCTCCCTGCTCTCCTTCCGTGGGCCTCTTCTACTCCAGGGCGGTTGCCCCCTCGTGGCCCGGAGGACAAATATGCCACAACTCCATCCTTCCAGACATCCCGGCCGGGTCTGACCCCCAGCCATGTACGACAACATATATATTTTGTTTTTTATTTTTGAAAAATACAAGTTTAAAAAACAACAAAATTACACATTAAAAATATATTAATAAATTCACATTACATACAAATGTATCACATTTTGCATAACAAGACAGTCAATCACACCAAGCCTAGCACCCGACTCAGAGCCTCCTCCAGTACAACAAAGCATTAAAAATGAAGGTCGCCAACAATACAAACCACTAACCACAGACAAAACCAAGAAACCTATTAAAAAATCCAAAGGCCAGAGGATCAAAGTAAACAAGCAGAACATCTCAGCAAAAAGCATCTCTAGAGGAGTGTGTGGCTTCACGGTGATAACACACAATGCCTCAGCACAGTCCTGAGCTCTGAACGACCCTTTAATCAGACCACCCTTGTCTTCAGCAGCACACCTGAGGACTCATCAGTAATTGGAGATTTGTCCCTTATGCTTAATGTTTAACTGAAAGCAATTACCAAATAAAAGGCACGTTAGAAAAGGAACAGCAAAAAGGGAGTGCTTTTCAAATTATTCAAAAAAATTCACTAAATCCTTTTACTAACATTCATCAAAATGAATTTTTTTTTTCTCATTTTAATTAATTAATTTCAGCATAATCTCAAACTCAATTTCAAAGGAGATTTGGCTACCAGAAGAGTCCACAAACCCTTCTTTGATGTCTCTAGCACCTCAGGTGGGGGTGGTGCCTTCTTCTTTTATATCTTGTAGTAAAACAGCCACTTAGTTGAAGAGTGAGGTTACTGGCATAGCACCACAACACCAAATCACCCATCCATCTATCCATTCTCTTAACCCAGATTACCCAGGGTAGGGATGAGGGGAGGCTGGAGCCCAACATTCACAGTTGATTTGTGGACTGACTCCTCAATTCCAGGGATAGGAGTGTCACCAGGACATTTAATGTTGGAATCTGAATTGTGTTTAGCCATACTTCCATGTGTTAAAAGGAAGGCACACACATACTTGGAAACTTCCTGCTGGGAAGTTTTAAACTCTTTTTGGCAATGATCACAGACTGAGATCTAAAATTCAAATACAGTGTGTGACAATCAAGAGTCCAAGACATCATAAAGGTTTGGGGCAGCCACCCATATATTTTTTTTCCCAGCTGCAAAAGGGTTTGAAATAAGTAGTAGTGTGCATATCACAGAGTCCAAAACAGAACTGACTATAGTAGCCCAAGATAGAGGCTTTAAAGGCCCGTAGAGGAAGTGATGTCAACAAAATGGCCGGAACCAGAAGTAACGCCAGCAAAGGGGCTGGCTTCAGGAGTGATGTCAGCAAAGGGGCCAGCTTCAGAAGTGAAGTCAGCAAAGGGGCCGGCTCTGGAAGTGATGTCTTCTGAGGCGCCAGAACCTTGCAGGATTTCCCGGGAAAGATCTGTAGGAAACTGAGAAAGACAGTCAGCGCACTCCACTGCCCCCTGGTCGGATGTTTTATTACACTTACTAAGACCCTTTAGCTGTCTCCTACTCGCATGTGTGTGACAAGGCCCCCCCCCCCCCCCCCCCCCCCCACAGCCCAGACCCATCGGGTCGGGCGTCCTGCACCGAGAGGTCATGGGCACGAGAGAGAGCATCAGCATTGGCATGGAGAGAACCCTTACGATGAATTAGCGAAAACTTGTAAGGTTGAAGGTCAAGAAACCACCTAGTGACCCGTGGATTCGACTCCTTGTGAAGGGCCATCCACTGTAAGGAAGCATGATCCGTCACCAGAGTGAACTCCCGGCCCAAGAGGTAGTACCTCAACTGTGTAATCGCCCATTTAATTGCAAGGGCTTCCCTTTCCACCACTGCATACCTGGTCTCCCGATCCAACAATTTCCGGCTTAGATACATGACAGGGTGTTCAGCACCAATGATGCTTTGGCTCAGCACGGCCCCCAGGCCTGTGTCCGAAGCGTTCGTCTGGAGAATAAAAGGGAGAGAAAAATTAGGAGCTTTTAATATTGGTGCTGAAATAATAGCCTGTTTTAAGTCACCAAATGCAATGTCCGCCTTGTCAGTCCATACCACATTATTAGGAGCCCTCTTCTTTGTTAGATCAGTCAAGGGCGCCGCTTTCTCTGAAAACCGAGGTATGAACCGGCAGTAGTACCCGGCCAATCTGAGAAAGGCTTGAACTTGCCTCTTGGTTCGTGGACGGGACCATTTTACAATGGCATCTATTTTTGAACACTGTGGTTTCATGGTACCCCGACCCACCAGGTAGACTAAATATTTAGCCCTTTCAATCTAAAGAAATATTTCTTGGCATTAATACGAAGCCCGGCTTCTCCTAGTGTCCACAGTACCGCAGTGACCTGCTGTATGTGTTCCTTCCATGTGCTGGAATAGATGACGACGTCATCCAGATAGGCAGCACTATATGCATTATGGGGTTGGAGCACTTTGTCCACCAGATGCTGGAAAGTCGCAGGAGCCCTGTGTAACCCGAATGAAAGAACACGATACTGCCAGTGTCCGCTAGGAGTGCTAAACGCTGTCTTGACCTTCGCGGAGTCCGCTAAAGGAATCTGCCAGTACCCCTTTGTCATGTCAAGCGTGGTCAAAAATTCTGCATGTCCAAGCCTCTCGAGGAGGTCATCCACGCGAGGCATGGGATGAGCATCAAAAAGGGAGACCTGGTTAAGCCGACGGAAGTCATTGCAAAACCTCCAACTGCCATCAGGCTTACTAACCAAGACAATTGGACTGGACCAGGGGACTATAACTTTCCTCAATCACTCCTAGTTCCAGCATCCGCTTGATTTCCAGCTCCACTTCTGCTCTCTTTGCCTCAGGAAGTCTATAGGGGCGCTCTCGGACTATAACCCCTGGTTCAGTCACTATGTCGTGCGCAATCAGAGAGGTCCTCCCAAGTTTTTCACTCACCACCTCAGAGACGGACAGGATAGCTGACTCCAGCTCCTGTCTCTGTCTATAAGTTAATTCCTCACCAAAATTAAGGGTGTCTATGTGAGCAAAGAATGAGAAGAGCTGAGCGGAGGAGGGATCTGGCTCCCTCTCCTTCCATGGCTTCAGCAAGTTCACATGATAAACCCGCTCGCTTGGTCTACGATTGGGTTGTTTCACCAAATAGTCGACCAATCCTTTTCTCTCCTTAATTTCATAAGGGCCTTGCCAATGGGCGAGCAATTTAGAATGGAAGGTGGGGACTAATACCATGACACGATCCCCCGGATGGAATTCTTGGAGTGTCGTGCCATGGTCATAATAATGGGCCTGTTCTGCTTGTGCCTCTTCCATATGATTTTTTAGAATAGGTCGGATTTTCCCGAATCTATCACGTAATTGTGTGATATATTCCAAAATATTTGTAGAGGGAAGAGCCTCTCTTTCCCAACCTTCTTTCAAAATATCCAATATACCTCGGGGTTGTCGTCCGTATAACAATTCAAAAGGTGAGAACCCCATAGAGGCTTGTGGGACTTCCCAATAGGCAAAGAGAACGAGGGGGAGGAGTTGATTCCAATTCCTCCCATCCCCGCTGACCACCTTGCGAAGCATCTGTTTGAGAGTTTGATTAAACCTCTTCACTAGACCGTCGGTTTGAGGATGATACACCGCAGTGTTTAAGTGCTTTATTTTCAGTAACTTGGCCATTTCCCTGAACGTCTCAGAGGTAAAAGGCATTCCTTGGTCCGTTAGGACTTCTTTAGGAATGCCGACACGCACAAATACTCCTACTAGTTCCCGTGCGATTGCTTTAGATGTAGCTGAGCGCTAGGGAACAGCTTCCGGATATCAGGTCGCATAATCCACGAGGACTAATATATATTTATGTCCTCGGGCTGAGGGCTCTAAGGGTCCTACAACATCGACCCCAATTCATTCAAAGGGGACATCAACTAAGGGAAGGGGAACGAGAGGAGCGCGGTCCCTCCTAGGAATTTGCCGTAATTGACATTCTGGACAAGAAATACAAAAACGGCGAACCTCCTAGTTAATTCCCAGCCAATAAAATCTGAGCTTAATCCGCTCTAAAGTTTTTTCGGAGCCTAAATGGCCTCCAAGGAGGTGGGCATGAGCTAATTCACAAACCTGCCGCCGGTAGGTTCGAGGGATTAACAACAGTTTCCGGACCTCCGCCCCATGTTCCGCGACCCGATATAATAGATCATTTTCTATTACAAAGTGAGGTCCTTGTGGCATAGGCTGGTGTGTGCATTGGCCGTTGACAAGGACTACTGCATTTTTTGCAAATTTTAGGGAGTCATCATTCCACTGCTCCCTTTTACAAGAAGCTGGTGTTTGTCTAAATTGAAAGTGAATGTTGGAGAGAGGATCCGGTCTGACCTCAAGGGGAGGGGATTCCTCCCGACTCATCGAGGCGCGGGTGGATGACGTGTTTGCCTGCGATGGTCCACGGGGGTATTTTCCGTATGTCGCTTAAATCATCCGAGATCAGGTGCCTCATCTTGGATAAGTTAATGCTGGTGACACCATTCCGGGATAGGTCGGTTTTTCAAATGCAGCCGTGTATTAGATTAGTCTAGCTGGATCTAATCATACAAGATAGATAGATAGATAGATAGATACTTTATTAATGAATGCGCGCGCCCGTGCTGATTGAAAAGCCCATATATATTGAGTCTAGAAAACATGATCAGCAAGTCTTTGATAGGCTGTAACAAAATGATGAAAGAACAAGCGCATTTTTTTTTTACACATGCGGCGCAAGACCTTTTATTCGAAGGACATGAAGAATTTCAAGATTTAATATCCACAAGTGGTAACACTGCAAAAGCAGCCCAGACCAGAAAAGACGGCTGGCAAAAAGTGGCTGACAAATTAAATGCTAAGTAGTGTGCATTGTACTTACTGAATGCAGCATTTCATTTCCTATGTGTCAGATTAATTATTATTTAATATGTCATAATTCCAGGTCAAACGTGAGCACAAGGAGAACATAGGAACAGATTAAAGTGAAGTACAAGAATATACTTCAAACTGGTAAATATTGGTATATAACTATTTAAAGAATTGTTGACATAAATAATCATATATAATATAAAAAACATTAATTGTAAAGCTAATAAGAAGGCAGACAATCAAAAAACAGCTGGAGGTGCATGCGGTCCAGACCTAACCCTTGCAGAAGAGTTGACTCTCCAGCAAAATGCCCATCAACCTGTTTCTGAGGGCATTCCAGGGGGAATCTCCTCCTCAGAACCAGTGGCAGGATACAGTGGTCACTTCATTTCAGGTAAAGGATGGTCATTGCATATTTTTGTCCTCCATGTGTGCCATAGGTATGTTCCACATAGCCCTCTTTTTTGTTGGGTCAGTTGCAGGGAATGTCATATCCCTTTAACCCGTATCTGACCAACGAGATATTGACGAAGGTCAAATATTTGATGAAGACACTGTGTCTGATTATTCATCAGGAGGTGAGGTACATTTTACAAATAATGTTTGATCAGACTCCACTCTGATCAGTCCCATGTGCCCCAATCACATATGGAAATCCTGGTAATGAGAATGTTAGGCGGATTGAGATTCTTTATGGAACTGTGGGTGTTTTTGCCTGTGTATTACTTACCTGTAATGGCATGAAACGCCTCTTTTATTGTCTGCACACGCAGGTGTACAGGAAACACTATGAAAACCCGAAGGAAATATTTCAGAGCCAAACAGACTTTACGAATTGCCTGGCAAACTGCACTTTTAGTTAGATTTTCTGCATCGCCTACAGTATATAAAAAAGTGCCGCTTATGAAAAACCTCAAAGCAATGCATACTGTCTGTGTGGTTGTGAGAGCTCGACTTCGCCTAGTTTGACTTCGAATATAAGGTGCTAATAAATCTTTGAGGTACAATATTCCCCCTTGGCTAAAGCGGTATCTTTCGAAAAGAATTTCCTCCAGGAGCAATAAAGGATCTTGCCGATCGCACAAACCCCTCTCTATATGAAATTCTCGTCTTATAATTTGCACACCAATTTCAATTGGTCACTCATTCATGAACGGCGAAGCCATGACTGAATGAATTCCACGCACGGACACTGATTACGTGTGTGAGCTAATCCTTGTTTACGTACAACAAACCTGCTCCGAGCAGGTTTGAGGATTAGGATGTGTTGCTATGACAACACTTCCAGCAAGTTTCAAAAAACCGACAGATCCAGGATCAGGCCAAATCGTCAACAATTACATCCGGCTAAACGACTAATCCACGTACAAAAAATACTCCCCTTACTTATATAACAGTAAAATGATTTTGATAAATGTTTATGCACCCAATGTTGATGATAAGGAATTCATGCAAAATCTATTTGCATCCATTCCCAATGTGAACACTCATAAAATTATAATGGCTGGGACTTTAATTGTGTTTTAAATCCACTCTTAGATAGGACTCCCGTGACAGGGGGACGACATCTAATACTGCAAAGATAATTACACAGTTTTTAAATGATCACAACTTATCAGACCCCTGGAGGTTTCTTAACCCAAACTCAAGAACATATTCGTTCTACTCACCAGTGCATTATAGCTACTCAAGAATTGATTATTTTTTTATAGATAATAATTTCCTGCCTACAATTAAATCATGCAAATATGACACAATTGTTATCTCTGACCATGCCCCTCTAGTCTTGGAGCTAAAGTCATTAAGCCCCTCATACTCACCTCGCAGATGGCGTCTTAACCCTCTTTTATTGGCAGACGAGAACTGCACAGAATTTATATCCAAACAAATCAGCTTCTTCCTAGAGACAAACACGTCTACAGAGGTTTCTGCAGGAACACTCTGGGAAACTCTAAAGGCCTTCCTAAGAGGCCAGATTATTTCATATCTTTCCCATAGAAATAAATTAGAAACCAAGAAAGTGTCAGAGCTAAGAAATGAAATTACTAGAATAGATGAAGAACAAGCCAGGCGTCCAAGTGAAGCTCTTCACAGGAAAAAGGCAGGCCCTGCATACAGAACTTAACATCTTAACAACTAAAGAAACTGAACAACTTAATTATAAGTCTAGACAGCATTACTATGAACACGGAGAAAAAAGCTAATAAGCTTTTAGCTCAACAAATTCATAAACAAGAAGTTCACAATGCAATACCAGTAATCACCAACAAGAATGGAGAAGAATCATCGACCATAATAAAATAATGCACACATTTAGAGATTACTATAAGTCTTTATATTCCACTGAGCCCAAAGAAGACAACACGCAATCTAATGCATTTCTGGATAATTCACAAATACCACAAATAGATGCTTTAAGTGCTGAGGAACTAGATAAACCTCTAACGCTAACAGAATTACTAGACGCTATAAAGTCACTACAAAGCGGGAAATCATCAGGCCCTGATGGTTACCCCGTAGAGTTTTATAAGAAATTCTCCACTCAGCTAGCTCCACTCTTATTGGTAACATTTACAGAAGCTAAAGACCACCAAATACTACCTCAAACATTTCGACAAGCATTAATCACCGTCTTTCCTAAACAAAATAAGGACTTGTTACAATGTGCATCATATAGACCAATTTCACTCCTGAATAATGATGTTAAGATACTCTCCAAAAATCCTAGCTAGAAGGATGGAGAAAGTGCTGCCCTCGGTAATATCACAAGATCAAACTGGATTTATTAAAGGCCGACATCTATCTTCAAATCTCCGACGCTTGTTTAATGTTATATATTCACCAGCAAAATCAAACACCCCAGAGATATTACTATCATTAGACGCAGAAAAGGCATTTGACATGATCGAATGGAATTACCTTTTCACTGCATTGGAGAAATTTGGGTTTGGCCCGAATATTTGTGCTTGGATTAAACTACTGTATACCAGTCCAGAAGTTTCAGTTTGTATTAATAAAATATGCTCAGACTACTTTAAACTAGAACGTGGTACCAGACAAGGATGTCCCTTGTCGCCACTGTTGTTTGCAATCGCTATTGAACCACTGGCGGTTCACTGCCGAAATTCTCATCAGATAAAGGGGATTGTCAGAGAAGGACTGGAACAGAAAATTTTTTTATATGCAGATGATATGGTCTTATATATATCGGACCCAGAAAACACTGTCCCTGCTGTTTTAACAGCACTAACGGAATTTCAAAAGATATCTGGTCTTAGAATTAATCTGAATAAAAGTATACTCTTTCCAGTGAACTCACAAGCATATAATAATAAATTAGACACCCTACCTTTTACCATAGCAGATCAGTTTAAAATACCTAGGGGTAAATATCACAAGTAAACATAAAGCTCTTTATCAACAAAATTTTTGGCGTCTGTATGGAAAAAATTAAGCAAGACTTGCATAGATGGTCAACCCTTCATCTCACTCTAGCCGGAAGAATTAACATCGTTAAGATGAATATCCTTCCTAAACTTCTCTTTTTATTTCAAAACATTTTCAATATATATCAATAAATCGTTTTTTTAAACAGTTAGATTCAATAATAACCTCATTCATTTGGAACTCAAAACACCCACGTATCCGAAGAGCGACCCTACAAAGACCTCAGGCAGAAGGTGGCATGGCTTTACCTAATTTTCAGTTTTTATTACTGGGCAGCAAACATACAAGCCATAAAAACCTGGACACAAATAAATGCACATACACAGGCTTGGTCTGCAATAGAAGTAAAATCCTGTAGTACTTCTTTATATTCCCTGCTCTGCTCTCCAATAAATGAAAGTTATCGCAAATATACTAATAACCCAATTGTGCTTTACTCACTCAGAATATGGAACCAAATTAGGAAGCATTTTAAGATGGAAAATCTTTTATCAGTGGCACCTCTGCAAGGGAACCACCTCTTTCAACCTTCGCAAGTATATCCAGTTTTTAATACCTGGAAAAGTTTTGGGATAAAATGCTCAGAGATCTTTATATAGACAACATATTTACATCTTTTGAACAATTACGTTCAAAATTTAACCTCCCAGCTACACATTTCTTTTACTATCTTCAAATTAGAAATTTTGTTAAACAGAAATTGCCCGATTCCCCCACCTTGCACCCTCCACAATGCTGGAAAAAATACTGCTCAATTCCGAGGAAACAAACACTATTTCCGCAATATATAAAATCTTATTAGAGTCCCTACCTTTCAAAGATCCAAGAGGACATTGGGAAGAAGATCTCTTAATCAATATATCAGAAAAGGAGTGGAAGGTAGCAAAGCAGAGAATTCACTCGAGTTCTATATGCGCAAAGCATAGAATTATTCAACTAAAAATTATATATCGAGCTCATCTGTCTCGCTTAAAACTGTCCAAAATGTTTCCAGGCCAGGATCCAACCTGCGAGCGCTGCAACCAAGCTCCTGCCTCACTGGGTCACATGTTCTGGGCCTGCACCAAACTAACATCATTTTGGACAAAAATTTTTAAGTGCCTCTCAGACAGCCTTAGTATCACAATCCCTCCTAACCCCCTAACAGCTGTGTTTGGTGTCCTTCCAGATGGACTTGAATTGGAGAAGGACAAGCAAACGGTGATTGCATTCACTACACTCTTGGCACGCAGACTTATTTTGTTAAATTGGAAGAATCCTAATTCTCCTCTTATAAGTCAGTGGGAAACTGATGTTTTATATTATTTGAAATTGGAAAAAATCAAATTTTCAGTTAGAGAATCTGTACAAAATTTTTTCAAAACTTGGCAGGATTTAATCAATATTATTTTAGAATAAGAGAATTAACTATTATTGCATTTAACTCCCTTCTCCATCTCTTATTTATATAGATATTTACTTCTCCCCTTCTTTTGTCTAATGTTGCCTTATTAAAAAGCTTAAAGCAATTTTCCTTTAGCTAAGCTCTCCTTCTCAGGGTGGGGTTTGATTTGTCTTCAAATTTGTTGGGTTATAAATTGATCTGTTTGTATGGAATGATTACAATGAAAATTAATAAAATAAAAATATTAAAAAAAAAAAAAATACTCCCCAGGAATCTCCCCGTCCTCCTCGTGGGCTTCCGTATCTCTCTCCACCGGCTGTGTACACAGCGTGGAGACAGTGTGAGACTAATTATCCCCATCTATAACGAGGCCTAAGTTTTTTATCGGGAGTAGTCAATAGTTTACCGCATTTATTTTCCGACCAGTCCTGGCCCAGAATCGCTGGAAAGGGAGGATTAGGGTGGACAGCCATGGGAAATTTTTTTAGTGATCCTCCCTGACTCACGAAACATAGGGCGATATTGTACATCTGGGTGTCTCCATGAATACATTTAATACTGGTCTTCTCTTTAATTCTTTGTCACGGTAAAACATATCGGCAATCAACAATGGAAATGTTGCTGCCGGAATCAAACAGGGTCTCAAGTTTATAACCATAAATGACTACAGGTCCCGTATTCGAAAACACCAGTGGGTTGGCAAGAGCGCACAAACCATCCCCCCCCTCCACCTACATCCCTCCTCGTTCCCGGGTAGGTCACATGCCTGGTGGCCCGGGAATTCAGAAACAGGCTCCGATTTATGTGGAAGAGACTTATTCTGTAGGACGTAATCTCTAGGCAATCCATTAGAGGACTGTTCTGCTCTCCCAGATTTTGAGACTGTTATGGGTGTTTTCACGAGCTTCATAAGCTCTTCCATAGAATAATTTTTCTCCCCAGTCCAGCTGGGCAAAGTTTTTAGGGAAGCTGTTTAAAAGTATAAAGCAGGCTACCTGCTGCACTATTTGACAGGTGGTTAGTTCAAATAGCCTTAGCCAAACCGCCACCTGCTCCCAGACGGTCATAGCCTGTCCCTGGATTGATCTCCCTGGATCAAATTCCCAGTTTTTTATTAGTTTTGCCTGCTGGACTGGGGATAGCCCATATTTATCTGGGACCTCAGCCCCAATGGGCAGCTCAGCTCTCTCCTCCAAGAGAACATAATAAGCCCTTTTTGTTTCATCCCCAAAAACCAGCCTACGCCTGTGTGTCCCTTTCACACTCTCCATTTGGTAAGTTATAAGCCCAGTGTTGTATTTGAGGAGCGGAGCCTGTACCGAGTCCTTCCTGACCCCCAAATGCACTCCCCCCCCCAGAAACTTTCCTACCTGGTTACTTTCATGTCCAAGTCCCGTTTTCTTCTGGGACTTCATCCTGCCAGCTACGCCACTGTGACAATCAAGAGTCCAAGACATCATAAAGGTTTGGGGCAGCCACCCGTATATTTTTTTTCCCAGCTGCAAAAGGGTTTGAAATAAGTAGCACGATGTGCATATCACAAAGTCCAAAACAGAACTGACTATAGTAGCCCAAGATGGAGGCTTTACAGGCCTGTAGAGGAAGTGATATCAACAAAATGGCTGGAACCAGAAGTGACATCAGCAAAGGGGCCGGCTTCGGGAGTGATGTCAGCAAAGGGGCCGGCTTTGGAATTGATGTCAGCAAAGGGGCCAGCTTCGGAAATGACGTCAGCAAAGGGGTCCGCTCCGGAAGTGATGTCTTCTGGGGTGCCGGAACCTTGCAGGATTTCCCGGGAAAGGTCTGTAGGAAACAAAAAGACGGTCAGCGCACTCCCTGGTCGGATGTTTTATTACACTTGCTCAGACCCTTTAGCTGTCTCCTAAATCACTTAAGTTCTTGTTGTCCTGTGCCTCCTGACTCACTGGTATTAGAAACGCCCCACATATGACATGCCATTCGAGTCATCTTGACACCTAGTTATGTAACAGTTTTGTTTTGGTTTCCCTTCTATATGTGACCCTTTTGATCTCAAAATCCATCATTTTTATGCCATTTTGGACCATATTATGTGCAGGAAATTACACCCTTATGATAAAGAGTAAACCAATAGTTGTCTTCAGAAAAAAATGATTATGAGGGCTTGAAGTTGTACATACCACAACGAGGTGGCAAAGTTACTCCTTTTCATAAACCTCTGAGAAAATGGAGATCGGTTTTATAGGCATGTGGTGTGTTGTTTTATGTTATTTTAAAGTTGCTGATCACAAATATATTTTTGATTTTTGATTCTTCATCAATGATCCTAGCCCTCAAAGAGCCACTCCCAGAAGTTTGAAAATGACAAATTTCAAACATATGCATGTGGGGTATCATCTTCTTATATAATACGCTACCGTGGCGGTCCGTTTGTCTGTCCAGGATTTTAAATCACCTTTAGCTTGCAAACTGTTTGAACAATTGACCTGAAATTTGGTACACATATACTACATAATGTCTACTATATGTTTTCGGGGT